>NW_028301610.1:31000681-31303712 GCF_987345545.1 Pholcus phalangioides | reverse complement strand
TATATATGTCTCATTTCTTTTTTAATATTTTAGGTAATCCAATAAATTGCAGTGAATCCATCAAATGGATATATAAATACCGCTTACCAGACATATTTGCTGGAAGTTGCACAAAGCCTGATTCTATGAAAGGAAAAGCACTGAGCAGTCTTTACCTAGAAGACTTCCAATAGATCTTCCCATCTATCGCTGTAAATAAGTCCATTGCGTAACTGTTTCCTCATTCATCAACTGTATTTACGAGCTCATTAAAATTTTAAATTTCATTTAATAATTTAGTAAATTTTTTTTTCCTTCACCTATGGTTTTTATACTAAAATACAAAATCTTCGTATCCACTGTCTAGCATGAAAATTTCAACAAAACGGTCGAAACGTGGTACAGTAAAATTCCGTTATAACGAGTACGGCTCCTAACGAGAATCTCTCTATCCCCAGTAAGGCCGAACACATAGTGAGGTGCATAATAGAGACTAGCGACGGAAGAAATTGTATTGTGTTTTGTTTTACACCGCACATACTCGAGGAGCGACACAAAGAAGAGAAAGAGGCCACTCAACGTGGCGCGCGACGTGAAGAATCCTGTTTGTTTTCACCTCAATCTGCTGATTTTCACTATCTGCTGATTGGTCCGTTTCTCTCTATTTTTCTTTCTCTCCTCTGCGAAGGGATCATCATCATCACACCCTTACATTTCAGAACCCCTCCGGACATTTTCCCTATCCTCTTCCTCTTTTAGTATGTGCGGACATCTGTTCCTCCACCCCTAGGACGGCTACGATCATAGTGGAGCGAATAGATACGAGTTCCAAGAGAATAGCGACTAGGAAGAAAAAAATGCGTAGGGGTGGAGGAAGAGATGTCCGTACATACTAAAAGAGGATAGAGAAAATGGCTGAAGTGGTTCTGAAATGTAGAGGTGTGATGATCCCTCCGAAGAAGAGAGAAAGAAAAAAAAGAGAAACGGACCAATCTCTCAGCAGATAACTGAAATCAGCAGATCGAGATGAAAACAAACAGGATTGTTCAAGTCGCGTACCTCTTCTTTGAGTGCGATCTAGAACAAAACAATGCAATTGTTTTCGTCGCTAGTGTCTATTATGCACTCCCGTACCTAGTAGTCGCCGCACTCTGTGTTCGGTCTAATTCGCCAGTGATTGTAAAAGAGCATTGTCTTATGTTAAAGACAGAAAAAAATACCCGCTTATAGCGAGTTATTCATGAATGAGTATGAGAACACATTCGCTATAAAGGACAACGAAAATTTTCGAAACTTTCCTTTCTTTTAAGAACTATATATAAAACGGAGACTATACACACACAAAGAGTGGCATTTTTTTAAATCTCTTCTACCTATTCACAGGTGTTTATTACGGGGAATGTCAGTACCTCCCGTAGATAAAAAGAGACCCCATACTGTACCTTTTCTTGTTATCTATATAGGAGGTGGAAAAACACATAATTTTAGCTGTAGATGTGCTGGTTGGGCAGGTGGGGCATGACCTCTGGTTAAGACATCGTTGTTATTTTCCTTGAAAAAATCCTATTTCCCCTCCCCTCTTCTTTCTTGGAATCTTCCAAATCTGGACACAGGGTAACCAGGTCTTTATCATTTTCTTTCCCTTAAATGTTATTGGACATTTTTATACAGCAACGAATACTCCGGTTGCAGAAACTGCTGCATTCCACAAAATGCAAATTTTTATTACAAAATCAGCCTCCTTGTATGCACGAACAGTCAACTAGCTGCATATTTCAATAGTTCAAAATAAAAAGAAAAATAAAGGTAAATTTATCATGTTTGTGTGTGTTTTTTCTCCATTTGTGTTTCTACAGTTCAAAAACATAAAATTCGTTTATAACGAGAAGTTCGTTATAACGACAATTTTAGCTTTGATTGTGAACTGTCGTTATAAAACGCGGACTTTTACTGTGTTTATAATATTCTTGCCTGTGGCAGTAAATTAGGAAGCTTAGGCCAGTAATTACACTATAAAAGTTTTCTAAAAGTCCTTTTATAAAACTTGAAAAATTCAACCAATAAGATTATCGTTTGCATTTGCTCGAATGTAACCTATGAGTTTTATTGGTTGGATTTTTCAAGTTTTATAAAAGGGATTTTATCAAACTTTTATAATGTGTAATATTGGGTTAAGAAGTTGACGACTACGTGAAGATGCAAAGGCTGGTGGTCAAAAGGGGCTACAGACAGGGCCGCATTTCAACTTTTTCCAGGGGGGCGGGGCAAAGAACATGTACTCAATGTATTTATAATTTTATATATATATATACTATGTGTATTTGTTATATATATATATATATATATACACCATTTTTAGTGTATTTTCAAAAGCCTCCCCCCCAAATGACGGGCCTGGCTAGAGAGACAGTGCCGTCTTAACGCATGGGCCCACCCGGGCCTCACAAAAATAAGAACTGGTTGAAATTTTCAAGAAATTTCCAGGTACGGGCACGGAAAAATCATTTGCCCCAGGGACCCATGATGATCTTCAGACGGCCCTGCACAGATAGCGGTGAGGAAAAAAACCGCGAGAGTCTCGCCCCTGGATGGGAGAAGGAACTAATTCAAGATGAATTACAAATTATGATTTTATATTCGATTCATGATTTCAATATGCGATATAGGATTACATATTTTATTTATAATTGTATACCTAAATCATGATCGTGTAACCTCTTTATACAGTCCACGCCGCTTAATTCGATCACATCGGGACTCGGGATTTTTGATCACAATAACCGAATGATAAATACAGTAGACGCCACTTATTAGAATCATGGATAATGTCAACATTCGGGTATTGCTATCACTTTTGCAAAGAACACAACGGACCAATATCATAACATAGGAAAAAATTCGTTTTTCATTATCGGGTCATCGGATAATACGAAGGTTTTAAACAGCTGGCTGATGCGAAAATGAATTCAGGAAAGAAGGAAAATTCAACTGCCCTTTCGAGGAATCGAACCCACGTCCTCTCACTTGTCGGGTGAAAGGCAACGAACATCAATCTTTCCTTAGACCTCGTGTGCGCTGAACGGGACCGTACACGGACTGTCGGACCCACCTCAGGCCAGAGCTCACAATACTGATATTGCCACCAGATGGCGACTTATCCTATGATGTCACTCTTTGGATAAGTCGCCATCTCTAGTGGCAGTGTCAACAATTGTGAGCTCTGGCCTGAGTTAGGTCCGACCGTCCATGTACGGCCCAGTTCAGTGCACACGAGCTCTAAGGAAAGATTGATGTTCGTTGCCTTTGTAGCGTAGTGGTCTAGCGTTCTCATCCGGTAAGTGTGTGAGAGGACGAGAATTCGATTTTCGCAAGGTTAGTTTAATTGTCTTTCTTTCCTGCATTCATCTTCGCACCAGCCCGCTGTTGAAAACCTTTGTATGGATAGCGGAGAGTGACATCAACCTTGGACTTCTGATAATGTTATCATTTTTTTTTCCGTCGAATGTTTTTTCACGCATTCTCACGCTAAGGTTTAACCAAACTTATTTTTTTCCATGAAAGTTATCATTATCTGCTGCAAGACTATGTAGGAGGCTAGAAGGTGTTATCCCCCCCCCGTCCACAAACATTTCCCTACTTAACATCGTAATCAGTCCGTAGTATTCGCTGTGATCATGGCCACAACTAGATGCTTGGTCAGCCGGGGGAAACACTCAGTTTTAGCGTCCCCCACCCCCATTGTAATGTTGAACGAGAGGTTGCATCCGGCGCCCAGGGCACTAGACCTGCCTGCTCTCCCCCGTTCCTAGTTGCGACCCTGGTTCTGATCCATGTACGTGTTGAACCCCTTTTGAAATGGACTTTTTGTAGTGAAGGCAAATGTATGGCGGAAAAACCCTTTCTTTCAGTGCTTGATCAGTTTCTTTCAGTTGACCAGATTCAAATTTCTTTCCCAAGAGACTTTCTCAAGGAATCTATGAAACGTATTACGTACATTTAAAAAAAATCGTAATATATGTTAGACGGTTCTATTCTAAGGATGAGAACATAGTGCACCCATGTTTCCGATTCCGAAAGTGCGCGTGGGTTGCTCATGCTGGAAGGATGTACATAGTGCAAGCAACTTCATACTATACAGGGTGTCCTGTAAGTCCTAATTCGGCTTTTATCTCATCAACCGTTCGTCTTAGAATCATGGTTCCAATTAAAAAATGCTCAAAATGTGTTCAGAAATCACTCTGTACCAGTTTTGAGATTAAAAGTACAGCGTGTCACAGAATAAAAAATCGAAATGTTTACTATCAACCCCCCCCCCCGTACTCTAATATCCAATTAGAAAGTTGTTACCCTGTCTCTCTTGAAGCCAAGAAGAAAAAATCCACGCTTCATACTTTATAGCAAGGGTGACCTACAGCTGGCCCGTGGGCCCCGAAAAAGTAAAAATAAATTAAAAAATTAAAATTAATTATTTACAAGAGCAGAGGGCCGGTTCTGTACATTTTTCAAGTGTAAGGAAATGATATTTTGGTGATAAAAAATTGCTTTCTCTCCCCTTTCAGTCGGAGCTCAAAAAAATCACCCCCTTTCAGTTGATGCCTTCTGAAGCCGCTTAGTTCGCAGGATTCAAGATCCGACGCTGGTTACAATTTGTTAAATCAAATTTGTGATAATTATTCAACCTATTCTCGTTCCAACAGCAGAAAGTTCTATCAGAGGCGTACGCAGGATCGATCTTGGGAGGGGTCACAAAATTTTTCTCCCGAAAAATTTTCAGTTACCACCTTTCAAAAAAGCATTTAAATTGACACAAAAATTATTTTCTTCCGATATTTTAATTTTTCACCGAAATATAAATTTTTTTTTCTAATTTTCGATCGGCTCGGGGGAGCAAGGGGTTTCTGTGCCCCCCTCCTCACGTACGTCTCTGCATTCATTATAGTTAGTGACGAAAATAATTTGCTATTTTATCACCATATATATGCTGCCTCTTCAAACACACAAATTTCTCATAAAGCTTGGCACTGAGGCAATTATTTTACTATTTTCTTCCGCCACCTCGTTTGGTAAATTTTCCATGTTGCCAAAATTGAAGAAAATTTGGAACACGTTTCATTAGTAAAATTCAAACTATGAATAGATTTGATAGAATTAATTTACAGAAGAAACTAATTTTGGATGCATTACATCTGGCTGGGAAACGCAACCAGATAAACAATGAATGCATCTATGAAGGATGAAAGGGAATACAATGCCCACAGTGTCAAAGTTTAGCGACTAAATTACCCGTGTTTTGCCATATTATAAGTGCTTATGGTGTGTACAAATGCGCGAGTTTTCGGGTCTTTTTCTCATTTTACTGGTGCGGCTAATACATGACGCTGCACCTGACCGTTGAACAGAAAGAATTTGGCCGCCCTTGCTTTATGGTAAATACTTTATTGGCAACCCTGAGAATCAAAATTGCTTTTACTTCTTTACGTCAGCTTATTTTTTCACATTTTCCTCTCTCGCCGGTTTGACGAGTAAAAAAATAGATAGTATAAAGTAGAGCAGCCGAAAACCGGTTTACAGTATGTGCACCCTCCCGGCACGAGTAAACCACTCCCACTCTCTGAATCGGAAACACGCCTACACTATGATCATACCCTTAGACTAAAAGGATGCATAGGTAACACGCCATATGGCGTTTTTCGAATTCGAATAGATTATTTCTGCCATTTTCACCGGTCCGCCATTTTCAGTGATTTTTCCCGGTCCGCACTTGTAAAAATGTGAAATATTAGTATAAACCAAGGGTACTCAACCTGTAGGAAGGTGCGGGCCATTTCATCGGTTCGAAAACGTAACGCGGGCCTCTTAATTAATTAGGTTTGGAACTCTGTCGCACGCTACTCAAGTGATATGTGAATGTGCTACGAGTCACTTGAGTGATCTGTACATGTGCTGCGTGCCACTTGAGTGATCTGTACATGTGCTGCGTGCCACTTGAGTGATCTGTACATGTGCTGCGTGCCACTTGAGTGATCTGGAACTTTGCCGCGGGTCCTCCAGTGATCTGTAAATGTGCCGTGGTCCGCTTGAGTACTCTGGAAGTGTGCAGCGGGTCATTAAACCCTTGAACTGAAATGACGAGTCCAGCTCGCCGTGAAATTCTCCGTCTGAGCAGTGCTGCCTGAAAATAAATTGCAGTTCAAGGGGTTAAGTGATCTAGAACTGCGCTGCGGGTCTCTTAAGTGATCTTAAATATGTCGTGGGTGACTCAAGTGATCTGTATATGTGCATCGGGTCACGTTTAAGTGATCTGTATATGTGCATCGGGTCACGTTTAAGTGATATGGATATGTCTCGCGAGCTGCTTGAGTGATCTGCTACTCTGCCGCGGGTCTCTTAAGTGATCTGTAAATGTGCCGCGAATAAAAGCCCGTTTTTAACGAATCAGTTAACAACATGAACTTAGTTGTTCCTGACAATTATTAAGTAATATTAACATGATTCATTAATAATTAACTGATCGTATATTATCACATTTTATTATCATTTCTTTTGTGTCGTTCTTTAAGACGTGTACTTTCACTATATTGAACTACTCATAGCAGGGGTTTAGAGGGTCGTTCCCTCAACCACGAACGCTGCAAGACGGGAGTCGCTCCCTGCTGTCGCGGCTACAGCTCTTGTACAGTGATTATCTTTATACCGATTCACACAAGATTCCAACGCCATCGCTAATTAATCGTAAATATTCAATTAACGATTTCGCTTTCGTTATGTCATAAATAGTTGATGAATAGAAAAACGTAAAAATTGTTACAAAAACTCCTATGGATTTGCTGTAATCGCTAATTATTTTTAATTATTCAATTGATGATTAATTAGTGATTCCGCTTTTATTACATCATAACTAATTAATGTGGTTAGTATTAACAATAATTAATCGTCACAAAAACTCCGTTGGACTTCAACAATTATACAGTCATCGTTAATTAATTAATGATTAATTAATGGTTTCATTTTTATTGTCATAATTAATCAAGGATTAGTAATAACTAGAGCCCGGATTAGATGCAAATGCATATGTGCATATTTTCGCCTTTTTTAGCATTAATGCATATAAATCCAGAAAATCAAAAAAAAATTTCAGAATATAAGCGAATAATATTTAAGGTTTTTATTTTAGCGAATCACATATTTTTATTATAATTTTTCAAATAAATATTGCACAATATTTTCATAACATCGGTTTTTTCCGCAGATGGGAATTAATTAGAGGTGTTTGTAATATACTGTATTTTCTGAATATCTATCAACCGTTTTTTATTGTAAGGGTATTTCTAAAAATAAGTCAAAAGTGTTCAGTTCGTTTTAGAAATGGTATCGAAATTATTTAGTTACTTGTACTTCGTTAATGAGCAGCTGTAACAAACTAGAAATTGAAAATACCTAAATATAAAATATGTAGAATTTATGTGCATATGTCGTTTGTACATATGCGGGGATATTTTTTTGTAAATGAATATGCACTATATAAGAAATAGAAAATATCAATTTTAAAAACATATGATTTTTTTTAATGCATATTTCGCTTTTTTGGTACATATTTTAGAATCTTTACATTTTTAGCATGTATTTTGGTGTTTTATGCATATTTTTGGTTTTTTTATGCATATTTTTGGTTTTTTTATGCATATTTTTGGTTTTTTAACGCATATGCCAGTATATTTAGGAGCATATTTTGACAATTTCAAGTGCATATAATCCTGGCTCTAGTAATAACGATATATATATAATTAAACGTTACAATAACTCCATTGGATTCTGTATAATTGTTAATTAATTAATTAACTATTTCACTTTTATTGTCATAATTAATCAACGATCAGTAATAACGATAACTAATCGTTACGAAAACTCCGTTGGATTTAACATTCCACTATAAAACGAATAATTAGAGGAAAGTATCCGTTTTAAAGTGCAGACCATCCAAACTAAAAAGTGCCGTTAATTCCATTCCCGTTTAAAAAAAGTGCCAATAATCAAAAAAAAGCTAGCTGCCATCTACACACATCTCTTCTCTGTTTCCTAATTCTTTTACCACGTGAATAACCTTCAAGTCATATTGCTTTTTTTTTTTTTTTTGTAATGTGTGTGTGTGATTTCTTGCAAAAGGACAAACAGCATCTAACGGGGTAATGTGAAATCCTGCAGATGTATTTCTAGAAGAAGAAAAAAATGAATAAATAAAAGAAAGATTAAGTCTGGGAGATGACTAAAGTTAACGCTGTTTTCCCCCCTGTGTTTAACTGTTGTGGGAAAAACATCAGGATGATAACCGAATGAAATAAAACAAAAATAAAAGTTTGAAGGGAAATCTAAAATACTTCGGAAGAAGTTTGAAGACAGCATCCGAACTTCGAGGTAAGACCAATTCTAATCATTTTTTGAAAAAATAATAATTCATTGAAAAAAATTATACTGTTATGTACTACAGGGTGTGCAAAAAGTCCGCGTAGAAACTTTAAAAATTCATAAAAACCGGAAAAATAACCGAAATGAAAAACGGTTTGCAGGGTTAGCATCGCTAGGTCACGGGAATTTTTTTAAGACGGGGGGGGGGGGGAATAACTGAAAAACAGCCGATAGATAGCGTTGGTACGGCTTTTATCTCATCAACCGTTCGTCTTAGAATTATGGTTCCAATTAAAAAATGCTCAAAATGTGTTCAGAAGTCACTCTGTACCAGTTTTGAGATTAAAAGTACAGCGTGTCACAGAATAAAAAAATTTAAATGTTTATACGATCCCCCGTACTCTAATTTCCAATTAGAAAGTTGTTGCCCTGTCTCTCTTGAAGCCAACAAGAAAAAAAATCCACGCTTCATACTTTATAGCAAGAGTGACCTACAACTGGCCCGTGGGCCCCCGACAAAGTAAAAATAAATTTTAAAATTAAAATTAATCATTTACAAGCAGGGCTGGTTCAGTACATTTTTCAAGTGTAAGGAAACGATATTTTGGTGATAAAAAATTGCTCCTCCGCTCCAGTCGGAGCCCAAAAAAAATTACTCCCTTTCAGTTGGTGCCTTCTGAGGCCGCTCAGTTCACAGGATGCAAGATCCGGCCCTGGTTACAATTTGTTAAATCAAATTTGTGATCATTATTCGACCTATTCTCGTTCCAACAGCAGAAAACTACAGGCAAAAAGTCCGTGGAAACTTCAAAAATTCATAAAAACCGGAAAAATAATCGGAATGAAAAACGGTCTGCAGGGTTAGCATCGCTGGGTCACGGGAGTTTTTTCAAGACAGGAAAGAAACCACTCAAAAACAGAAGATAGGTGGCGCTAACGTACACAAGTCAATTAAAAGATACGTAAGTAACGAACACACAGAATGCCTCCAAATCGTTTATTACAGCAGTATGTGTTCCACGTGACCACAGGGGATTTCACACTGCAGGCGAGTCCTAAATTTTTTTCACAGTGGAGCACCCTGAGTTTGAAACTAAAAAAGACAAAAAAAAAATCTGAGGCATGTTTTGCAGCTTTCAATGTTAAAGCTCAAATAATCTGCCATTTTTAAAGAAATTTTCTCAAATTCAAATCTATTCCGCCTCTGTATAGACAAGCCTCAGCTATGGCATGTTGAAGAAGAGTCGCTGGGGTCAGCGGAGTAGCAGATATTAGCAGCTAATTTCACCTTTTTCATAAACTAAACATGTTAAAGTATGTTGGGAAATGAATTTCAGGAGCTCACATCAGGTCACTTGTTTCTACCGCCACTCACAAAAATGAACTTTTTTAAAAAATGACTTGACACGCTCGAAAGAAAAGAAATAACTGCCTAAAATTATCCGGAGAGCTACGAAATTTCTGAACGAGAGCGGCTTTGTAAAAGGTTTAGATTGATGTGCGGTATACTGCTACTTGGATCACCACATTGGACCTCCTTCTGGGTAAAAACTAAGAGGTGATGAACGAAAAAAAATGTACGTCAGAAGCCGGGGGTTATTCACTCTTCATCTGTGAAAAAATCAGGGTCGAACGGCAGAACCTTTTTTTTTGGGAATTTGGCCACGATTTTCGCAAAACGCACCACTGTGCGTCACCCGAATAACGTGCGGCACAGATACCCGAGAGTCCCCACGACACATTTGCATATCACGTGAATAACGTACGGCGCAGTTCGGATCGCTGATAGTCCCGCGACACATTCACAGGTCACTTAAATGATCTGCGGTGCAGTTCCACGTCACTTAAGGGACCCGCGACATGTTTACGGATCACTTTAGTGACTCGCGGCACATTTACAGATACGGTTACATGACCCGCGGCACAAAATACAGGTACGCTTACATGACCCGTGACACATTTACAGATCACTTAAGAAACCTGTGGCAGAGTTGCAGATCACTCAAATGACCCGCTGCACATATACAGATCACTTGAGTGACCCACGACATATTTACAGATCTGTGTCGGACCAGCGGCACAATCCCAGAAGACTTAAATGGCCCGCGGCATAGTCCCAGAAGACTTAAATGGGCCGCGGCATAGTCCCAGAAGACTTAAATGGGCCGTAGCACATTCCCATATAGCTTGGGCCCGCGGCACATTTAGAGATCACTTAAGAGACCCGCGGCACAGTTCCAGATCACTCAAGTGACTCGCAGCACATTCACATATCACATGAGTAGCGTGCGACACGGTTTCGAACCAATGAAATGGCCCGCAATCTCCTATAGATTGAGCACCCTTGGTTTATACTAATGTTTTACCTTTTTACAACTGCGGACCGGGAAAGGTAAAAATGGGAGAAATGTCTTGCGGACCGGTAAAGGTAAATAAATATGAGAAATTATATGGTTTGAGGACTGGCAAAAAAAAAGGCATAAATAGAAGAAACAAGTTGCGGAACAGCGACAACAACTTAAGAGAAATAATTTGCACATCAGCAAAAAAATTCATAAATTTCGCGCTCAGAAGAGACAGGGCAACAACTTTCTAATTGGAAGTTAGACAACGGGGAGGGGGGTCGTATAAAAATTAAGATTTTTTATTTTGCGACACAACTGTATTATCACTCTCAAAAGAGGGTGATTTCTGAACGCATTTTGAGCATTTTTTAAACTGAAGCCATACCTCTACGTGTCTAGGACGAACGATTGATGAGATAAATCCCGTATTAGGACTAACAGGACACCCTGTATAGTATAAACCAGTGTTTTTCAACCGCTGGTCTACGAAACATGTCTCCCAATTCATGTAGACGTTACATAAATTTTCGATTTAATAAATGAAATACTGTGTGTCTAGGGTAAGGGTAAAGGGTAAGTAACGCAATTTTTGCGGAATCCGGAAATTTTGCATCCGGCTTTTCACCTCCTTTGACCGTATGAGTGGCTAAGTGAGTGACCGAGTAAGTGAGAGGCCATATAAGTGGGTGAGAGGCCGTATTAGTGACCATATGATTTGGTGACTTGGTCACTCATACGGTCATTCACTTGGTTACTCATACGGTCATTCACTTGGTTACTCATACGGTCATTCACTTGGTTACTCATACGGTCATTCACTTGGTTACTCATATGAAAATTAATTTGATCACTCACACGGTCACACACTTGGTCACTCATGCGGTAATTCACTCGTACGGTCATTGACTTGATCACTCATACGGTCATTGACTTGATCACTCATACGGTCATTGACTTGATCACTCATACGGTCATTGACTTGATCACTCATACGGTCATTGACTTGATCACTCATACGGTCTTCGACTTGATCACTCATACGGTCATTGACTTGATCACTCACTTGGTCATTCATACAGTAACTCTCCCACTCACTTGGTCACTCGTGCGGCCATTCACTCATACTGCCACTCACCCACTCACTTGGCCACTCATGACTCATACAGTCACTTACACGTTTAGAGTAGGGACGAAGTGTCCGGAGGCTCGTACCGGGAACGAAATGTGCCAAAGGCGAAATTTCTGTAATCCGTTAGGTTGGACGTAACATAACATGGGATGAATAGGAAAAAAATTGAAACTCATCATACCTGTCGTTATAATAGGGCAGTCTCAATAACGACTAGTCGTTATAACCAACGTTGACTGTACTATATTGACGACATAACTATACGATTTTACCTTATCCATATGCGATATGACTTGAACGCCTTCAAAATACACTAATTTATACAAATACAAATACAACGCCACAACAGGCAAAATGCCCAACGAGGTGGCTGAGAAAAAGATGCCCATAACAAATATGGATGTCGTATATTTGATTGTCATATATTTTAAAATTACAGCAACCCAATTAAAAACACAATCACAAAAGTTATAAACAATATATACACATGATAAAATATTATACAATGCCCATAAAGAATATTATGGTTGTCTTATTCTAAGTATGGATAGCTTCTCGATTTACCCCACCATAATTATCGTATTTCTTTTTAAACGTGTCAATTGTGTTACAATTTACTACCTCCGGGGGTAAGCTATTCCATTTATTAACAGCCCTATTAGAGAAAAATTCCCTGCGACACCATAACCTCGCATTGTCCCTTACCAATCGATACTGGTGTTCCCTTGTAAAAGCAGTCGATTGGCGGTGTAATAATTGTTCATGGTCCATCCTATCAATCCCGTTGAAAATTTTGAACATTCGATCATATCTTCTCGACACCTGCGTTCATTCAATGTAAACATATTCAAAAAATGAAGTCTCTCTTCATAACTTAAGCCCCGCGTGCCAATAAGGACACGCGTAGCTCTTCTCTGCATCCCTTCAACCAAGTCTATGCCCCTATGTAGGTATGGTCTCCAAAACCTTACAGCATACTCCGGTTCGCCAGTAAAATGCCATACGCCCTGTTACCTATGCACCCTGTATATATATGTATTATTATTTCACTTTAGTTTTAGATTCTGTGACGTATACAGGGTGTAACTAAACTGATGGTAAGAACTGTAAGGAGTGATGGAACTCGCCAAAACAAACAACTTTCACCATACAATGTGGAGTTGAAAAGCAAGTCGCGAAGGGGTGCCTGCGTGGTGAAAATGGAGAACACAGTAAAGGCGAATAATAAAAACCAAAAAAAAACCCTTTATTATCGAAAACTTTGCAACAAATGCCCAAATGAGCGACCACCAACTGCAATACAGGCATCACATCGGCGACGGAGTGAATCGCGTACACGTTGAAAGATTCCCGGCATTTTACGAACGTCTGCCTCTGCAACGCTAATTTGGGCGACAAAGTCCTCTGGCGACTCGATGGGCGTCTCGTAAACGACGCTTTTTGGCTGTCCCCCAGTGAAAAATATCTACGCAGGACACATCGGGAGGCCAAGCGACAGGCCCACCGTGGCCAATTTATCTGTTCGGAAAGGCAATGTCCAGGTACTTCCGCACAATCCTGAGGAAATGTGCTAGTACTCCGCCATGCTGGAACCATATAATCGCTCCAAGATTTGCTGGTATATTTCGTAGTAAATCAGGCAGCACCTGCTTAATGACGGGTCCTGCGAAAGGTAACGTTTCATCCACTCCAGATAAAGTGTCCTCTCGCGTCTCGCCGCTTGCTTTCCGACACCACATTCTATGGTGAAAGTTGTTTGTTTAAGTGAGTTCTATCACTTCTTACAGTTCTGAACATCAATTTAGCTACACTCTGTATCTGTTTGTTATCACATCATGTTTAGCACATTCAAGAGATGACTAATTTTTCTCCATTACAGATGGCTATTCACTTTATCGCCACTGCTATCGTACTATTACTTTTAGAATCAGTACATCATACTTCAGCGTTTGTTGCATCGCCTAATTGTCCACCAAGCGAAAGCATCTTACCATGTACATGCGATATTAAAAACGGTGGAGCGAACGTAATTTGTGCGCGAATGTCATCTTATGATGCACTACGGCGAGCAATCAACGGAATGAAAGGATTTAAATTGAACACCTTTGTCTTGAAAGAATCTAGCGTCAAAGTGTTACCTTCTGACACCTTTATAAATATGGAAATAAGATCGTTGCGCATTGCCTATGTCCAGCCTACAGTGTTCGACATCGGACCTGGACCAGCGTTTCTTGGTTTAGAAGGGTCTCTAGAAGTTCTAGAAATTCACGATAGCTTCCGATTCAGTGAACTTCCATTTCCAAGGATAGATCTGTCCCATTTGAAGCATCTCAAGTCTTTGACACTGGAAAGTGTCGAAATTCCAGAAATAGATAACGATTTCTTCAGTAATGGTCCAAAAGGTCTCGAGCATCTTCATCTACGTACAACACATACGAAAAAGTTTGGAGACACGGCATTTGCTTCTCTTATAAATTTGAAAGAGCTCAGTATATATCAAGAAAGACTTAAGAATTTAACGAGAGATATGCTACCAACAACAGCCAATAGATTAACTTCTCTCTTTTTAAGGTAAAAATCAAAATTTAACTCTTGTTGTTTTTTGTTATTGATCGCATGTCTACGAAATTTATGTCTTATCATTCTATAGAAAATTCAGATACTATATCTGTCTAATATCTATTATCTTTCCCATGGGCGCATTGAACTGTAATAATACGACAAAAATACTTTCTACTGGACTTGCGAGAGTATTCTGCAGATGTAGGTAAGTCAAACCATACATCCAGTAGAGCAGTCCACAGCTTTGTGTATTGCAAAATGCTAGGTTTTCTCTGCTCCAAAGTGTTTCACGACATTTAAAATGTGCTCATATTCACAGGAATTGAGAACCATGGCGTATACGTAAAAAAGTCACTTCTCGTGTTTTCTCCTCGTATCCTCGGTTTTACTATGTTGAGCTCTGTAGCACGTTTGCATTTCATTTTAGACTATGCTTTTTTGATGAAAATTGTTTGTTTTCCTGTGTACTGTCACCTCTTAGTTTTTCCCATCTTTTCTGAATCACCCTGTATAATCAGTTCTAGGTAAATTTAGTTTATTCATCAAAAATCCCAAGAACTGGCTACACTTAATTAAACAATAAATGAAAGTGAATTCGAGAAATTTTGATTCTGTATGAAATGTTGACAGACGAATTTTCATTTTATAAAAGGGAACATGGTATAGTACTTGCATGCACTACGCGGGGAATTTTGAAACCGGCAAATTCGTATTAAATGATTTTGATCCGTACGAATGCTGCATGCAGTAAAATTTCTTAAGCTTTGTTTTGCCTTGAGAATATTGAAGAGCTGATGACGTACATAAGATCAATCTTCTCAGCATTCTGGTTTCCATCCTTCAGTTCTTGCAGAAAAGTATGCAGCTTATTAAGATGCTATCGGGATAAATTCAGTGTGCTAAAAGTGGGGTAGGCCAATTTTCTACCATGAAATTTGAAAAGTATAGTAGGAAAAAAATGAATTTATTGCCTCTGTAGAAAAATTTTTGATGTATTTACAGGAGCGTCTGAAATTGAAGAGAAATTAACACTGTGAGTAAAGGACCGTTCAAGTATTACCTAAGCAAATTTTTAGCCATTTTTGACCCCCCTCCTCCCCTGTCGGCAAAAGTCAGCAAAATTTCGTCATCAGCTCTGGTCCTCTGAATCCTAACGCATATTGGTGGGATCAGAGACATACACAGGTGGGAAGCATAGAGGGAGCTCGTGCCCCCCCCCCCCACGATCAAAACTTTATTTTTTTTAATGCAAAAAATTTTATTTTTTTTAAATTGAAATTTCGGAAGAAAATGCCTTTATATGTTATTATAATCAATTTCTGTGAATTTTCAATGTTAATTTTCAATATTTAAAGGCTATGAACTCAAAATTTATTTTTAATAAATTCATTGCGACCTACCCCCAAAGCCATACAATGATAAATCGCATAAAGGCCCTTGGCCCACGGACCAAATATGGCCCCGAGGGTTATCTGATGCTGCCTCTCCTTAAACCTAATTTTGTAAAAAAAATGAACTAAGTGGCACATCTATATATAGATCGCTTAAGTGTCCCGTGGTACAATTCCAGAACATTTAAGCGGCCCGTGGCACATGTTCAGATCACTTAAATGACCCGGGCACAGTTCCAGAACACTTAAGCGATCCGTGAAACATTTAGAAATCCCTTGAGTGACATGGGACGTAGTTTTAGAGCACTTAAGTGGCCCCCAGTTCTACATCACTAAAGTTACCCGCGGCACATTCTCAGATTATTTAAGTGATCCGCGGCATATAATTACGTATCACTATAATTACGGAGTGATGCGTGGAACAGTTCCAGAGCACTTAAGCGGCCCGGACACATTCCAGATCACTTGGATCCATGAAACTTTTAGAGGTCACTAAAGTGGCTCTGTAGGCCACTTATCAATAAGGGGGGAATGTTACTTCAAACTATCGAAAGGTTTTTTTCTCGTTTTTGGCGCACCAAATAAGATGCTATTAAAAATATTTAATATTTTCATAAAGGGTGGTTGATGACGTAAGCATTATCCAAACCCCCCTTGTCATCAAAAGTCAGCAAATCGGAAACCCCGTCCCCCCATCGATGATGACGTAATATTTGAACGGCCCCTAATCAGTGGTTTCCCCCTCCAAATATCCCATATAACGTCTGTTGATGTTGACAGAAGTTCATCCTGTCTTTTCAGAAATTTGATAAAATCTAATGTTGAGAATATGAATGTGATATTTTCAATAAAGAGAGATACTACAAGAATTTTTTTCCCCTTTGACCTCCAGTTAATATAATGATTGATTCAGTTTCTAAAGAAATTTGTTTTGTTATTTTAATAGAATTTTTTGTCATTTTGGGGGAATTTTTTTCTTTTAATTTTTAAGGCATTTTTTCGAAATTTTAGGACTCTTTTGCAAATTTTTCAGGTCAACAACATTCAGGTCTTGGTCATAACTAACCCTTACAGCGGCAGCCCCGAGATATCTCGGGTTCTTAAAACCCTCTCAAAACGGCAATCCCAAATTATCTCGGGTTCTTAAAACTCCCAAAACGGTAACCTCGAGACGACATACCGATGTGTGTGTGTTTTTCTCCTGATAAAATGTTTACCCACCCCTCCGTCCTGTCACTCAACTGCCAGTGGGTGGAGTCAGCTTCTTTTCAGAGTCTGATAACAGAAGGGGGGGGGGAAGAAACGATGTTTTTCCCTCTGGAGGTTATATACGATTATGATTACATAATAAATAACAGAGAAGGATAGTTTCTTTTTTCTTCCTTGTTCTCTTATTATTATTGTTTTGTGCTGGGGGAAGCATGTATTTGCTCCGCAATCGGAAAAAAAATATTCTTCTTGAAAATAGGTGGCAATCTCTAGAGGGTTTAGTGGTTTCTACTGTGGCAGTTATACAATGCGAATCAGGAAAATTTTAAAAACCACTTAAAGTAAAAAGTTATAGGACTTCTGGAAGTCAAAAATCAAGAATTTCAATTATCGATATCTCAACAAATTTTTTTTACAAGTCAAGTATTACGGAGTAAATTTTTTCAGTTTAATAAAAAGTGAGCTACAAATTTAAATTTTTTGACTTGGGGCCGTATAAAAATTCTCATTTTCACCCCCCCCCCCCCTGAAACTAGAGTTATAGTTCATCTTAAAGAGTCCCTATCAGCAGAGCTTTGAGCAAGAAAGGGGATTTTTCCCCCACACCTGCTGAGCAATGCCGTCTTATGAACATCATGGATTTCCGCATGACCCTTGCAAGAGTGGGGATGACAGTGCTTCAGTCCTGGGGCCTGGAACGATTCTTGTCATTTTTTTGTTTTTAGGTGCCCAGTTGCAGTATGTAGAGGCCTTTTTTCTGAAAAAAAAGCTAAAAATTCTTACCTACAAAGTTACTCGCTTACTCTCAAAAATCTCACCCGGATCTCATTTTTGAGAGCCCACGTATAATAAGCCCACTGTTGCTGAGCCGTTAAATCAATGTTTTACCGACCACGCAGAATGAGGTGTGCTGTAGAGTGAAAAAACGAAGTTTTTATTTTCAAATCCTTAGTACGGAAAAGTCTCTTTTAATAATAAAAAAAAAGATGTAAAAATTTTTTAAATCGGTTGATATCTTCCGGTCGCACATCGTACTTAAAAATTATGAAAATTGACAAAATTGAAATTTTTATAGATAAGTTGATAAGAAAATGTAGGTACAAAGTATATTTCTCTCTCTCTCTCTTCATCCTACCTGTCCGCTGTCACGCTTATAAAAAAGATACATCACAAAAGAAAAAAAAACACTATCAGGGTATACAAAAAACCAAGAGGAAAAAAATTATAGGGTTGCAACAAAGCTTCGAAATGATGAGGAGAGAGGAAAGAAAACAGAGAACTTGTTTGAATTTATTCCACTAGGTTTGGACGCAATATTACGTCCTTGATCATAAAGTGGTTAGTCTGTCTTCACAGCTCAAGCCTTGTGTAGATAAAGATAGGCGGGCTTTCTATCATTATGTATTAAACAGAGTGTCGACTTCTCCAGTGTTAAATATTGGAAATTTAGATTATTTGCAAACCATAGTCAGTGACGAAACTTTTGAATAAGAAAGATTTAATCAGTGTTGCCAACTTGGTTGTTTTACAACCAAATTTAGTCTTTTTGCAGGGCCATTTAGTTGCTAATGGGAAATACAGTTGTTTTAAAAATTTCCTGTGTAGTTTAGTCTAATTTTGTTTTTCCAATAATGTGTGGATCCTTTTCTTCAAAATACCTTTGTGTGTGAATTCATTTACAAAAAAGTACTCCAATAAATTTTCATTTAATTACAAATGAAAAATTAAATGAAATTGAGAATTAGGCTATTAAGGTTAGGCTATAGAGAATAGCCTTGACTGTTAAAACCCTGAATAATCTAGTCACGTCAAGTCAGAGTTAGGATCATTTAGTTAGATTAGATTAAGGAATATCAAGGTAATTAAGGAATATCAATATATATATCATCTTTTAAATGTATAAGTCTGCAATGACAAGGTCTTTTCTGATTTGGTCCTATGCAGAAAGAGTCAGAATTTTATGGCAGTTAAATCTTATTAATGCAAAATCTATAAACGGAATTCGTACAGACATGGTGAATGCTGTTTTGGAATCAATGCTGATCTATGCAGAAGAAATAAGTGCTGTCACATAACTTTAAATTTTTCAGCATCGATTGTGAAAAAAATTGGACAACTGAGAGAGACATATGAAACGTAAACATTTATTTCAATGAATTTCAGTGGCTCCATCAACATCAGTTGAAGTCGTTGAATATTGAGCAACTTGTTAAATATTTTCCTTTATGTGATTTTACCATTCTTTTATAATTACACAATATATATTTCCACAATAATAATAGTTAAAATTAATTCTGGTTCTTTAGGTCCGGTTTCTAGTTGTTTTTGATGAAGGATCTAGATGGAAAATTTGTTCACTATAGGCAACACTGGTTATAATCCCTACAAAATTATGAATCTGTCAGCTGTTTTGTCATTAGGATAACCCCATACAGCAGATTATCATGATTATTCAATCAAGACTCATGAAGCTGTGCTGCTATTTAAATTTCAACTTGTAGAACTTCTGCTTGCATAATACACAAGAACTTTTTAAATAAAACCTTCAGAGTACACAAACGTTTTGCTACCTGCAAATTCATTTTTGAGATAAATTTAATATGAATAAATAGTAAGCGAATATATTCAACATTGGGCATATATATAACTGTCTTTACTCATTGATAACATATGAATATTTTTGATATACATCTATCTTGTTGTACACAGTACATAGTTTTTATGATGCATTATTATTGTCCTAACTAAAGTTTCTTTTTTTTCTTGAAATCTTGTAGCAATAATCATTTGACAGAGTTGCCTTCAAACATTTTCCATGGATTTCCGTCCATACAGAGGATACATATTGAAATGAATGCTCTAAATACAATTGATATCAGAACTTGGGGTCTAATTTGGCCTCAATTAACAGATGTCAACTTCTATGGTAATTAATATATTATTAGTTCAATTTTTTTTATCATGAGTTTTATTATGGTGATCACATAAAAAAGAATGGCTAGTTAAGTCTAAAAAGGTTTTAATTGATTTGATTTTTTTCTTAGGAAATCCAATTCAATGTGATCAAAACATCAAGTGGATTTATGAACAACAACTGCCAAATATATTTTCCGGAATTTGTGTGTCACCTGACAATCTGAGAAATAGGGAGCTTAAATCATTAACTTTGGATGATTTCAAATAAAGTGTTTGCTCAAATGGAGACTCTCAACAGAAAGTCGAATATCTCTTTATTTTGTTCATTTTGTTCCAATACTATCAGTTTTATGTATAAAATGGCTAATCAGATTAGAACTCACAAGGAAAGGATCCAAAAGTGTCCTCAAAAAATTTCAAAAAAATTACCACTAATTCTACTCATTATAAAATATGCACAAAAATATAAAAATATCCGGCGGATTTATTATGGGTTGCTCAAAAAAAATTAGTAAATATTAATATTTTGAATACCAATAAAGGCCAAGAATGAATTTAAAATCCTGCAACCCTAGTCTTAGAGTGACATCATTCAAACAACACATGATTAGGTAAGGCGACTGGAATAAGGATATATCCAGTGGCTATATGATTAGGTATAGCACAGACAGTGAAAGAAAGAAAAAAAAGAGAAATAACTAGAGAGTTTCTAGAAAAAAAGAAGCTGGAGCAAAGAACAAGAGAGTCTTTAATAAGCTACTTTTTTGCAGTTTATCATTGCGCGCGCAATACGTGGATTATTATGACGTAAAAAGAGGGGAAAACAAGTTTTTATAGATATCGCAAAGAAGAACGAGAGGTGATGACTGTTGTCATTTTTAATAATTTTTTGTGGCTTTAATAACTGCATTCCACCGCTAACTTTTTGCTTTTATGAGTTTCTGGGGGTGAGATGAATGTACTTTAATTTTTTCTTAATTTTTTGAGGAGAACGCCTTCGGACCCTTTCCTAGTCAGTTTGATAATTAGAGTGATACCTTGACCTACAAACATCTCTGCTAGTAATTCACCCAAGTAATGAGCAGAAAAAATATTTGCTAAAAAAAAAAACTGCACCAACTTGTAATCAAATATTCTTCTAATGCAGAGGTTTTAACATATCTTGTACAACCTTTGATGGTGTTATGGGGTCATTCCATGTAACCCAAACAAATTTTGGATATTCTCTAATATTCTAATATAAAAGGTGTCCTTTAAAGTTTATGTAAGTTTTGCGATTCAAGAATTTCACTTTTTTACAGAAAAAAAAGTTTCCAAAAAAACCTTTTTCTTTTGGACTTGATTCGCACTTAAAACAGGAAATAAAATTTATGATACCTTATCCATTGCACAGAGTTGGAATCAGTATTTGTGGTGCAAAAATCCAATGAAATGTGATGAGACACAGAATGGAAGGATGGCCAGCATTAAACTAGAGAGCACAAAATTTTCTGGAGGTTGTCGGAGAACATGTCCCTGAACATGGGCGAAGATACGGGGGGGGGGGGGGCCCAGCGTCACAGGTGGAGTCGACTGATCTAATGTATATATGTATATATGAGCTGACATCATCATCATTGTGCCCCCCCCCCGACTTCCAAGTCAATCTCTGCCTATGCTGTCAATGCTTTTTTGCTTGAGACGTGATGTTATATGACAAGTGCTGCCAGGACACCAAAAACATCCGTGTATTATCTGTGGCGTGGAGTCACAAAATGTTTAGCGCACCCATTCCCATGCAGTGATAGTCACTCGTGGAAAATTTCTGTATGCTTCAATTTTTAGCATAAAACAAAAGAATAATTTGAAGGAAAAATTACAGTGTGATGCCTTTCTTGGGTTCTTCTTGGTTTCTGATGACAAGGTCTGAAGAGAAAACTTCAGGAATTACCGTTTTTCAGTTATTTTTCATCCAAATGAACTGAATTTTTATATACTATTTCATCAAAATTCAACATACAGAAGAGCTTTATGAGTATCAATGACAATAAACTTTTTCTTTTCAAGGCTTTGCATGATCCGGGATTTTTTTCTTAGTTCCACACATTATTTGGAAAAATTTTTCCATTGGAAGTATGTCTCTAGGATAGGGTGACCAGATGAAGTGTCTGCAAAATCAAGACAAATCCTGGAAATTGTTAAAAACCAACATTAAAACCAACACCCATTAATAACCGGGGCATTTTCAAAACTCTCATTAGGTGAACATTAGTGTAAAATTGCAAACTAACGATTTATTATAAAAATACTATCACTACTTCTACACACAGGGCCAAAAAAACGAGTAAAACATTGGGATGGAAGCCATGGTTGTCAGACATCCCGTATATACATGATTGAAGGACATATGCCATGAAAGGCAAGATGTGTTACATTATATACTAATAAATTACACTAGGAGGGGGGAATGACTTGAGTACTTTTAGTCTCATATTATAACGACTATACCTCTACTTACAGTTGATCCTCTGTTTATGAACTTACTATATGTAATTTGTTCCAGAAGTCATTTTCATAAACAGAAAATTGTTCAGAAACCAAAATAGTTTTTCCCCCATAGGAATCAATTGATTAATTCGTTCCAATGGCTCCAATATTTTTATTGTAAATTTTCACAGCAGTGCTTTGCGCTCAAGTGTATAACTTAAAACCGATTGAAATCATTAGATTAACACTGAAAACGCTTTTCCCTGAAATAGACAACCCAAACCTTATGAAATAATGGGCTTATATACCATATCGGAGCAAAAGTGGGGCCATGTTTGATTTCTTTAATTCTGTAAAACCTCTCTTTTGTAGACACCGGCAGGACAAAAAAAAACGTAAAAGAGGGGTGGCCATTAAAAGGAGTTTTACTGTATCATCTATAACCTCTGTGTCAAATTTCTCAAAATTTCTGCCTGCAAAGCAATCTGGCCACAATTCCATTCATATTTCTGTAAGTCACTTGCTTCCAATCAGTATAATCAATAAGTATACTGCTATATGAATAAGAGCTATCAGCAATGTAGCACAGTATTCATGGCAAAAATATAACATTGAAATAACAAATTCCAAGCATCTAATGTAGCTAAAAAATTAAATTGGAAAAATATTGAAAATAATTCTATTTCATTGCACAAGCAAAAACCAAGACAAACAGGCGTCCTGAAAGCCTTTTTTGGGACAGGACTAAAAATAGTGAAAACCAGGACATCTGGCCACCTTACTCCAGGATCAATGGTTCAACAGTAAAATGCAGTAAGGGGAATAATGGAATCACTCCCTGTATATAAACCTATAAGAGGAATGCTTTATCTTTATATATATTGCACATATATATATTTTATTTTTCACCAACTTGAATTGGACAAAGAAAAGGGAAGAAAACAATATCTAATTCAAACAAGATTTTAACTTCCCCCATTAAAAAAATTAATTTCAGTCTAATGCATAGTTTCCCAACCTTATATTTGTCCCTTCGCCCCTTTCTTCAGAAATTTTTTTCTCCCATCGCCCCCAGGGGGCATTAACGTCCACGTTGGGAATCACTTGTAGCGGCGGCCGGAGTGGGAGTTTGCATGTGGAAGTTTACTTGCCGGAGTGGGAGTTTGCAGTATTATACCACCTGTCCGCTGCACACTGATCTAATGGATTGAATTCTTTTTGTTATGAAGCTATCTTTAAACAGTTGGGCGCGGTAGCCCGGTCGATAAGATGCTCGCCTAAAGTACGAAAGGATGTTTAGAGGTGTCGCGAGTTCGATACCCAGTTCGTCCTTGTCAGAAAACTTTCCTGACACAGGGGTACAACAAAAAATGGCGACTTGACCGCAGCAAAAAATGCTACCGCAGGGAGTCCCCCATCGAGGGGTTAGCGCACCAACCTCACGATGAGTACGAAAAACAAACCTGCCGTTCGGAATCGGCAATAAATTGTAGGTCCCGGTCTAATTAGCCCTCGTGTGCAGAAAATGACCGTGGTGCGACAAAAACGATCAAACGATCTTTAAACAGTTCAAGAAAAATTTTCCTCTGCTGTCATTTATTCTGTGAAATTCATAACAGAACTTAGTATAATAGCAAGATTGAATTAACCTTCCCCCCCCCCAATATATATATATATATATACAGGGTGTTCCGTTAATGGACAAACCCAGAGGGTTGTTAGTAGACATCAAGAGGAACAAAAATTGCAAAAAACACATACAGGTTTTGATGTCATGCTGGAACAACAAAAGTACAATAATAACAACAAAAAGATTTATTTGATTAATTATTACAAGAGTTGTTGGAAGTGGCGGCCGCTGATGTCATTGCACAGTCTACATCAATGTAAAAACAATTCCCGGATGTGCTTGAAGATACCAGGTATGCTTTCAATGTCTGCAGCAGCGACGACAATCTACGATATGAGATCCTCCAGTGTGTCCACAGGTGTCGCAAAAATGAGTGATTTAAGGTGACCCCCATAGGAAAAAGTCACACGGATTGAGATTTGGTGAACGTGGAGGCCAAGCAACAGGTCCTGTGCATCCAATCCACCTCCTCGGGTATGTAACATTGAGGTGATGACGCACCTCATGGGAAAAATGAGCAGGGGCACCATCATGTATGAACTACATGTCTCGCAGCACTGCGGCTGGCACACTTTGAAGCAATTCCTTGTTTGTGGGGTCAGCCATCAGGATATTCATTGAAACAGACAACTAACTGCTACACGTGCTTATTACCACAATAGCACTAATTTACGTCATCCGCAGCGCATGATCCTACCCCAGTGCATGCGCTTCGTGATGCTGCTTACGCCAGATATGGTGAGCGAACCCACAAAAGCATTCAGCAATCAACTGACATCCAACTTTCGTCTCCTCTGGACTCAGCATGTGTTTTTTGTGATTTTCACCCTCTCAACATGGTTTGAGACACCATGTTCCGTTGCAGTTTTTGTTCCTCTTGATGCCTACCAACAGCCCTTTGAGTTTGTCAGTCCATTAAAAGAACAACCTGTATATATATAAGGAACAAATATTGTGGTTTGAAAAAATCTAGAGATATGAAGCTAGAGAATGAAGAAATAGCTAAAATAGCTTTTTAAATGACAAAAGCACTAGTGCTGCTTACTTGTTCATTCAAAAAATATATATACGCAATTGGAAATCCTTTAGAGAGAAAAAAAAAATACAAGATGGAGTTTATGCAAGAGTGAAATAGAACCTATGCAGTGGGTTGTTATCAGAGGGAACCCCATGCATGGTTCGAAAAGAGTAGGCATTTTTAAAGGGCGGCTATGCCTGATTGCATTAAAAATGCCAACCCTTGTTCCCCGACGCCTGCCTTCTCAAAAACATGTTGGATGAAAAAAAATGGAATGAAGAGTGAGTAAAAAATATATTAAAGAAATACAATATTTGAAAATATACAGAGCTTCAGGTTAAAGCAAAATGAAGCATGAGAAAAATATATACACAAGTACAAAAAATAAATTAAAACATTCAAAATGTCATCAAAAATTAGTTAAGAATCACCGGACGCATCTTAAGAAAAGGAGGGATACAGTTGTGTTGTTTTAAATGTAGTTGAGATGTCATTGAAGAAGGCGGTTGAATGAAAATCTTTTCAAAGCTGCCTTCTTCAACAACATCTCAACTACATTGATTAATTTTTGACATTTTGAATGTTTTAATTTACTTTTTGTAATTTTTGTAAAAATTCCCAGTAATTTTCTATAATTTTGTATATATTTTTCTCATGCCTCTCATTTTGCTTATAATCTGAAGCTCCGTATATTTTCAAACATTGTATTTCTTCAATATATTTTTTACTCACTTTTCATTCTATATTTTTTGAGAAGGCAGGTGTCGGGAACAAGGGTTGGCATTTTTAATGCATTCAGGCATAGCCATGCTTCAGAAATGCCTACTCTTTTCAAACCATGCATGGGGTTCCCCCAGATGACGACCCCTGCATAGGTTCTATTTCACTCTTGCATAAACTTCATCTTGTATATATATATATATATTCTTTCTTCAAATAATTACCAATTGTGTATATATATACATATATTTGATAATTTCTACGAATGAACAATATTTGAGTTATACAAGCTTAAAACAGCAGAATAATCGTTAAAATTTTTAATCATGCAATATTCTGTGATAAACTAAATTATCACAGAAAAAAAATGACAATGCACCAAATTCAAAGGAATAAATCTCACGACAGTAAATAACAAACCTTAAAACAAATGCAGAATATTCATTCATTGCCAGTTTCTAATTTGGAAGGTAGATAGCAGCACCTGAACACACATGCACAAAACTTGCATATATACACTGTTGAATTTCATAAAAAAGCATGTTTCTAATGCAGCCACCTCTATGGAGGTAATGTGGTAGAAAATTGCCTCTTTGGTGATAGACTATGTACAGTAGTAAGATTCAGAGGAATTGAACTAGCGATCACAATACTAAACATTTTTTTCCTTGCACACATGCAAAAGAAATATGTCTCCCCAAATCAATTTTTTGTGTGACCAAATATGACAGGCATGGCAGAAAAGAAGAATGGATCTATGAGGCTTAAAATTTCCAAAATAACCAAGAAATTCTAGTCTGTCAGATATTAGTTGAAGTACTATTTTATATTTTATTAGAAATTTTACCACCATTTAAAGCAAAATTAATGGTGGTAAACACATAGCAAAAGGAGCATGGCTTTGACACGAGCATTTGAGCATTTTTAATACTTTAACTCCTCAATCATCTAAAAGTGATCGATATAATACCATAAAAATTAAATTTTTAATAAAACAAAAAAAAGATGTGACTTCAAAAAAAAATTATACACTGCGCTTCAGAGAGATAATGATTTCTCAAAATAAATATGTTTTAAAATAGTTTTTCTTTAGCTATAGAAATATTGAGACTGAAAAATGAAGATGAAATTTTTTTCGCAGCTAAAAAGTAGAAGAATCATTCCAACGGTTAGCACTATTTCAAGACAAAAATTCAAGGAATTGTCAGGTTTCCAACTATGCAGGGGCAACCCTTCTTGGACTAAAGGTTCAAAAAAGAATCCTGGGAAAGCTAATTAAATATAGAAAGATTAAGATCCTGCACATGGATGTAAATCTGCAGGGCCTTGCACTCAATGGTATGACTCTGCTTTCTAATGCACTAAGCAAACTTGAAAAATCCATACAAACCTGGTATTTTAAGCAGCACCACCACAAAGTTGAAATTGATCTTGAACACCAACTTGTTAGCTTTTGATAAATATGGCAATATCCAGATCATCATACTTAAAATATACTGGGAGCAAAAGAAATTTGTCACAGCAGAAATGCACAAATCCATACACAATGACTGATTGAAACTGACTACTGAATTTGACTTTCTTCCACATTCACTTGATCTAATTAAATACATACAAGATATAAGTATTCACGTAAAACTTGTGACCCATGAACCGACAGTCTGAATTTTTCTCTTCAAGCACTTATATATATTTTAGATTAATTTAGAGAACATGAAAATGTTTCTTGTTTTTTCCCCTAGGACTTTTTAAGAGTTTCAAGGACCGTAATAACCATGTCTTTGAGTGTTTTTTATGTTAACTGGAATAATAGGTTTAGTGAGAGCAAAAATATAAGATCTATTGATTAAGATCAGTCTTCTGATCTTATCAACACAGTTTTATTCTTAATTCTATGCCAGAATGCGCATGGTTAATACAAACATTATTAAGATTTTAAAAACACTATTTTACGCAATGTAAAGTGAATAATAATTTATTTCACCAGTTCAGCCAACATAAAGAAAAATTCCCCTTTCATTATAATAAGTTAAAAGTTGAAAATATACTTCACATAATGCTAAGAACACCATGTATATGAGAGTGATAACTTGAAAACATTGAACAAAAATATAATATTGATATCTTTATTTTACTAAGTGCAAATCAAATACAGTAACTAATATGTACATGAAACAGGAATAACAATTCTTCAGAGGCTTAAAAAAAATATATTAATGTTTACATTCTTATAAACATTACTACAATGTCAGACTTCATATTTTAAACACTAATAATCACTTGCACGAATGCATAAAAAATGAGCTAACTGAAGAGATCTACAAAAATATGAATGTTCTTTCAGGGGCACTTTTCACACATGTACATATTGTATGCATAGTTGACAATCTCATGCACAGCTCATGCTGTTATATAGAATGCATCTTGATTGTATTAAGAATAATGGAGAATACTTTTTAAACAATAAAATGGAAATAAACTTTTCATTTTGCCACTGTTCCTACTGCAGTAACGATGAGCTGCTTTCAAAATGAAATAATTAAAAAAAAATCAACATTAAAGTATACCCTTATCTCATCAATATACATTTTGCATCACATTCTTATTTTTTCTATCATTTTCCATGAAAGAAAAATATGTTTTATCAGAAATAATTTTACTAGAGGGAACTTGAAAGTTTCAGTGAATTTCACTTGTTTTTGCTTCACTGATGAGCTTGAGTTCAGTATACAAAAAAAGAAAAAGAAAAAACTTGAAACAACATATGTGAATACTTGAAAAAATGTTTCTGATATCTGAAACAAAAATAAGTAAAAAAATTAAGAAAAATAATCATATGATCTCATTCATAAATATATGTTTCAGAATAATTAATGAAAGCAATTTCAAAGTGGGTTTAACATTGTTAAATTTTAATAACATGAACACACAATAAGCAAGAATCAATACTAAAGGCAATAACTATAGCGTTGGTTCATCTTTATTCAAAAAGGCTCATATATTCAAGCCTTTAAGAATATACACAAGAAAACTCCTCTTAACCCCTCTGCATGAATCTCAGAACATGGTATGTCAGAGGCACTAAAATGTTTTGCCGCCTGATTATTTTTTAAAATAATCACAGTAAAATTTTTATTGTATAGAGTAGACATTTTCCTATAACACCTTTTTTTTACAATTTTAGAATTAAAATTGAAAAAGATATAAATTGTTTTCAGCAGAGCTACATAAAGTTTGATTTTTTTTTTTAAATTTAAATACTGTGAATCGGAAATCAACATTAAAATTTCTGTGAACCAGTTCAAAGGGTTAATGGTTACCCCACAGATGTAGTCATTCCTCTTTTATGACTAAATAATAGAGTTTTATTTAACAATTTTCAATGAGAACTCTTTTTTTGCAGTGGCCCTTCATTTACAAACAATTTCTTTTGTCCTGCCAGTGCCCCCAGAAAGAGGGATTTTACTGTATTAAACAAAGGTAACAAATCAACACTGCATCATTACTGGCATGGGTAAATTTCAAGTGGAAATTTTAAGAAAATTTGAGTAGGCCAATCAAATAACTTGATTTCACAAGCAGAACTTTGCTTCTGACTCACAAGAGAGCATTCAGCTTTATTCTGACAACAGTGTTTGCTTTGTATGAACATAACTGGACAACTCCACTGAACAACTGGGGGTTAAGATTTGATAACCAACCCAAGTAAAATACATTTATATGTGAGCAAATCCTCAGTAAAAATATCAGTGTATGTTAAACTATTTACTTGATTGACTCTAATTTTCATATTATATGATACTTCATGTCACCAAAAATTTGGATATCTTTCAGCTAAAAACGTGTAGAAATGTGATGTGAAGTGAAAAAATTCCCACATCATGTCAATAAATATTTTATCACCACACAAAATGTTCAAGTTAAAAGGTCAATACTGTTGATACTCACTATATCACAACTATCCTTCTTGCCCAAAATCTTTCATAAACTTCTTCAATTTTGTCAAGTCATCGTCATTCACAGTTGGTTTAGAACTTGACAGTGAACGTTGCATGTCACTCTGAAAATACAGGAATGAATATATAACTAATGTGTAAACTTCCAACAAGCATACTCGATATAACAATAATCCCTCTACAACAGTGATTCTCAGCCTTTTTTAGGCTATGCCCTACCACAGCATCTCTGAAATCCTGATGTTACACATATTTTTGTCAGGGGTACCTCGCCCTGAAAATTCATAGTTCCATAATAAAGTTTTTTTTTATTTTTTTCAAATGTGTGAAAACAATTATTTTTTGTTTTGCCTTTTTTCTTGAATTTTAAAACCAGGGGTCTTTGCCTCCCTCTCTGATTCTGTCTACTTTTACTTAGTCAAAAGCAGTAGTTCACTTAATCAGGAGTCCTCAGAGAGGCTTCAGAAGAATGAGCTTGAATGAGAAAATAATTAGCTTATTGTTTTTACGTTGCCACACACAGAATATTATTTTTAATAGAGTTCATGGCCTTGATTTTTATTTTAATGGTACAGGGGATCCGTGGACTTTATCTTACTGGCACAAATTTTCTGTGGAACACAAAACATTCAAACCCCTTGCACTGAAAGAGAAAAAGAAAAGAAAAAGTCATATCGAGAAATTGGTTAAAAATTAAAAATTTTAACTGATATAAAAAATGGAGTTCGGAAGGCTCCAGGCTTTCATAGAAAGACTTAAATTGCTCCCCTTAAAAATCTAATTGCCCCACGTTGGGAATCACCACTTTAAATAATATTTTTTGGTCCACATACTAGCATTACACTGAGGTTTCACTGTATATATATGACTTAGCCAAAAAGTCAAGACACATTACATACAGGCACAAAGGCAGTGTTTCATTGCATAAATTGGAACCACTGACTTTGATCATGATCCTTTTGCTTTACCCTCACAGTCTTTCATCAATGTTGCACTAAATCTGGTTTAAGTAGCAAGTGTTTACAATGGTGACCTAATCCAGAATTCCAACAGATGTGTAGATTGCTCTGCCATACAGTTTCTTAATCCAAATGTGAGGGTCCAGCATGTATTCACAAAAAAATATTTCCATTAACAATCACAAGATCAAAATGGCAACCAGTGGCAAAATTCTATGACTGTGGCATACAGAGAGGCTAGTACTCATGTTTTGACATCAGTGGCTATTATGTTGAAAAATAATGCGATAGCCAATAAATAATTTCCAGTGGACATTTTTTGTCAAATAAAAATGTTTTGAATTGATAATATAAGCTGTAGTATCTTTGCTTCAGGAACATGACCTGTATATACACAAAAACCTCCATAAACAGGGTTGCATAGCTAAGTCCCCTTGCCACAAATTACTGGTGAACCATTGATTCTAGAGACATAATTCCAATTAGAAAAAGCATTCAAATAATGTGTAGATCTAAGACATATATGTCATTTATATTGCAAGGGGTTGTATAATTACTGAAATAAAAAAAATTGACGTTTTATAGGGACACCCTGTCAAAAATTATAAAGTTGTTGCCCTGTCTCCCCTGAGAACAACAAAAAAAAATTATGTTTCCAAGTGCAATATCGGCTGAGATATTTGAATTCAAAAATTGGAGAAAATACGGGAAAGAACCTAGTAAATGAGGGAAAGAATAGTTGTCTGTCAGTTTATGTGGTTCTTTCCCCCACATTTTCTCTGATTTCAAATTCCAAAAATACCTCAGCAAATGTTGCACTCAGAAATATGGAATTTTTTCATTGTGATCAGGAAAGACAGGGCAACACCTTTCTAATTTGATTTTCAAGAAATTCTTGATTGATTTGTACCGTAAAAATACACTAAAAATACAGATATCAAACTCTCAATTTAAATATTCAGATTTTGGATTTTTCAAGATACACCACTTTCCTTCCTAACCAATTATCGTGAAAAAGATATGTTGCATCTCTATGACATTCCCTATATGGAAAAGTCACAGTTAACTTCTAAGGCATTGAACAAAACAATGAAAACAAAAATTTTATTACTCACCATATTTACAGTGGGCTCCATTAATTTATCACCTGGAACATCCATCCATGACATCTCTATAGCTCCCCTTGTTCCAGGAGAACATGGGGACAACAAATCATCTACAATAATGTTAGGGTCAGCTCGAGAAGGACCTCTTCTCTATTACAAGAGGGGAAAAATAAAAATGAAATATACAACAGTCAAACACTTTGTGTATGTTCCCTTGTTCAGAGCTGTCTAAAGCTCTGAACAAGGAAGGTCTAAAGCTAATCATCAGAAAACTGTGACACTGTGGGTACCCCTTAATAAAAAATTGGAAAGGCATTTAGCACAAAAATAGTCATAAATATTACCACAGTGAAATCTGTATACAACGGAACATCAAGAGACTGAAATTATTTCCCATTCCGGGCAGGTTCCCATTTTATAAAGGTACAAATAAAAATATATGCAGTGATTCATTTCTATCATTTTACAAAACTTAAATTTTGAGAACATCACCCTAACTACTATAAACCAACAAGTATTAAACAGATATGCATATTATTTTGAATTTTTTCATATTTGCTGTTTCAAATTCCTATACATTTGAAATTTCATGTTTAATGCTCCAATATATATATATAGTTGAACTTTAATATAAAACATTCTCCTGAATAAGAGCAATAGAATAAACACTTAATTTTGTCAAAAGTGAAAATTTTTTAATATTTAAAATAAATAAATTAAGGAAATATTGCCTACCTATTCAAAAATAGTGACAATGAAATCAACAACCAATAACATCTGTGAAAAAAGATTCTAAATCTCTAACACTTGAATTTTGCCTATATATATGAACTCCATTTTTGTGTTCAAATTTAATGCACGTTTCTTGCAGTTGGTAGCCATCTCTATGCACTGAATGAAAATCTTTGCAGTAGCCAAAACATGGTGTCTCTAAATTGTGAACAATAATTCAGTCTCCCCTTGCCTATTACTCTCCTGAATCAGTTTAAATGACAATTATCAGAATTTTTCCAAGAAACAGGAGTGTTTCTTGCAAACACTTGGTAGCTTTTGGTTATGAAAGCCACCATTTCCATCGTAAAAGAAATACTAAACAGGCTTTTATACTAATTTTTTAATAGTAAATCTCCACTTCCGCTCAAGCCAAACCCCCTTTACTTCCAGAACCAGTTTCAGAAAGCTAATAAGCATTCATCATTTTTCCTAAGAAATGAAAAAGTTCCCTAACAAAAAGGGGTATCACAATGACTTAACTTCCTCCCATTTAAAGGACAAAAACTCTATTCTGTTACCAAAATAGCAATTCTGCACCAACCGAATTACATAAATTCTAGTCTAAATAGGCTATGAACAAGTCCAATCACTTCTAAAGGAATTCAAAAATAATAACGAAATTAAGAGCAACAGAATTGTTGGGTGTTCATCTCAGAAGAGAGAAAAACTCATTTTCTATAGAGGTAGTAAAGAAGGTCCCAGCTCTAGTGGAAGCCAACACTGATATTCATCATGTCACAGAAGCATTAGATGGGAAATCTACTGTCCATAAGATCCTCTGAAATGTCCCCTATGGTATTATCTGTACAAACTTCTATTTGTTCCACAGTAGCCTCCTTATGAGTTATGAACAGCTCTCGTTACAATAAAAGTTCTCATTACAATTTCTTGCTCACAATGAGGTCGATTCCGAATGGCCTTGACACCTCCTTTGGTTAGACAAAATGTATTTTTATTGATAAGGCTCAGCAAATACAACTGCAGGATTCAAGCTTTAGAAAATCTCAGCTCAATCATAGATTTTCTTTTGCATTCATCAAGAGTAACAATATGGTGTGGAGATTTTCTCCATCATTTATTTTGGAGCAATAATCTTTTAATGAGAAAATTCCGCTAGGTCCAGTGGCATGCTCTATCATTGAACAGCAAAAGAAATCACTGCTACAGAACTCAATTGTTTCAACTTTGCAAACACTTAGATAAAGAGTCTGTACTCAAGATGGAATTCCTTCATACATTGCATGTTGGGTTAAAGATGTTACCAAAAGACATTTTACACAAGTAATGAGGGTCATAGGCAGCCACTTTTGTTATGCCCAGCCTGCACCTCTTATGTCTCAAACCTGAATCTATGTGATTTTCAACAGTGGGACTATTTAAAAGATGCCATCAGCCCATGACCACACAAAAACCTTTGCTGCTCAGAAAAACAGCATTTTGTGTCACATACTCAATGTATTGACAAACTTGTTCTGCTGAACATGCAATTTTGAGATTTTAGAAAGTAACTGACAATGGTAGCTATAAAATTAAACACAATTTGCCTAATGTTACATTTGATCATTTTTGTCGCACCACAGTCATTTTCTGCACACAAGGGCTAATTAAACCGGGACCTACAATTTATTGCAGATTCCGAATGCAGGCTTGTTTTTTTTTATACTCGTCGAGGGGTTGGTGCGCTAACCCTTCGATGGGGGACTCCTTGCGGTAGCTTTTTTTCCTTTCCCTGAGGTCTTGTCGCCGTTTTTGTTGTACCCCTGTGTCAGGAAAGTTTTCTGACAAGGACGAACCGGGTATCGAATTCGCAACACCTCTAAACATCCTTTGGTACTTTAGGCAAGCATCTTATCGACCTGGGCTACCACGCCCCCTAATGTTACATGCCAATAATGTAGCTAAATATGTAATGTATTACTAAAATAGAAACATGCCATCAATTTTCAATATTTGGGAAAATTTTTTTGCTGAATGTCTTTCCCATTTCTTTATTAAGAGGTACTCAAAATTCCATAATTTTATGACAAATAATTACAGCTGTAAACAGCTGAGAATAAGGGAACTTTAATAATATAATCTTTATACATCAGCTGAAGAGAAAAATATTTTTTATGGTAATAGCTGTCAACATTAAAGCATGAGCATTAGGGAGGTTTTTGTGCGGATCTAAATTCCATTCAAAAATAAATGTAAAAGGGATTTTGAGAATACAATATAGGGATTTTTTATTAATAAAAGTAAAACTGTACAGATTTTTCCCCCTTGCAAAAATGTGACATCAGGCAAGCCATCGCCAATTAGAACCAAGTCCCCAATCATTGCTAACTAGTAGGTTAAATTACCTGTCATTGTAATTTACAAATCAAATCATGTGAACAAAAAATCACCATCGGCACGAAACGGGATGTATGGTCAAACAGATACAAGTCATCTTGCCAATTCCAGATGTTGAAAGGCCAAATTGATGCTGGTTGTTTGATGAAAATTTTGACTTTCTCTCCCCCTCCCTCCGAAAATGAAATACACTCATTGCCATGAAAATTTGCGCACCAAGAAAGAGTTGTCCGAATGGAATGATATTTTATATATGTGAGTACAAAGGTGATGTATATAGGTAAGTGATTACATAATTAAAGCAAAAGAATAATTTGTTACAGGAAAAACTACAAATGAATGGAGGTTCTAGTACCCCATAAGGACACCTATATCTTGAATTCACGATGCGATACGGGTGGGCATTGAAGCATACAGGTCCTGTATGGTGTCCTGCGTCATCTCATTCCACAGTTGCTGTAAGCACGCTTCTAGTTCAAAGTCCTAGGCTGCCCAACTTGCTGTCTTAAGTGATCCCAGATGTGCTTGATTGGTGACAAATATGGGGATCGGGCAGGCCAAGGAAGGGTGTTAAGGTGGCAGAGGTATTCCTGTGACACCCTTGCTGTGTGTGGTCAAGTATATCCTGTTGAAAAATGTTTCCTGGGAGCCCTCCCATGAGTGGCAACACGTGTGGCTGAATGATGTCACAAAAGTACTGCTGGGCTGTCATGAATATTCAAGGTGACAGGATATCGTATGTGACGATACCCCATACCATCACACCAGCTGTGCAAGCGGTGTGCCACTGTATAATGAGGCAGGATTGAGGCGTTTGCCACGGGCCTCCACACATGTATATGGTTGTCATCACTACCCAAACTGAATCTAGATTTGTCACTGAAGACGACCTGGTTCCATTCGATTGTGGTCCGATTCCGTCAAGCTCAACACCACTCCAAACAGAGCCTACGTTGAGTGGATATCATTAGTAGCACTCGTAATGGCTGCCATGATACAAAATGTTCTTCAGCAAGGTTCCTCGTGACGGTACGGACAAATACAGGGGCCTGTAGTGAAGCTGCTGCTGGTGTCCAATTGGCAGAAAATTATGCAGTTGGTGATGTGTATGCTCATCGAGTGATGTTACGGTCTTTTCAGATATTGGTTTGCAGAGGGCATCCTGAGCCTGGCAACCATGCATGCAACCTCTCTCTCATCCACTGGTCCCAACACCTCACAGTAAAGTCAGATCGGCCTAAGTGGTGGGATACTCACCAAGCTGACCATCCATTCCAGGTTTCCATCATCCCGATGATTCTTCGCCTCTCCAACTCTGACAGCTGATCACATTGTCTTCAATGGTGACATAACAGCATCCCTAGTAAAAAACATCCCTCTGCAACAGATTAAGCACAGGCAAAATTCCTCTGGGTACCTTTCTTATATGCCAAGGAGAACAAAGTTCAATGCTCTCTGGTGGCATTACACATTCTGCAATCACGCTATGCATCTATCATCTGCCAGACACGTATCTTCATGCCAAGTTTTGTTACAATCCGACAATTACTTCTTGGTGAGCAAATTTTTATGGCAATGAGTGTATTTTTTGTGATTTGACACAATGGCAACAATTTACATTACACTTGGGATAATCTTTTTTTTCCAATCCAATTCTCTGGGAATAATTCCCCCCCCCCAAAAGTAGTTTTTTTTTTTTCAAACATGGGACAATTAACACATAGAAAGCTAAGTCAGTCATTTGTTGCCTGATAGTGTAAAGTGATATAGTTATTTGTTTTCACACCGAACCAAATTGGGACAGTAATAAAACAACCTTAGTACAGAAAAAAAATATTATTCTTTCTTGCACATTGCTCTTTCCTCCCTTATCTTTTGTGTCAAGTAAAGTAAAAATTCTAGCAATAGACACCAAAGATTCAATTTTTGCCAACTTTTTATACAGAGAACATAAAATACATTCAGACAAAAACTACTTAGAGCTCTATGTGATAAGCCAAGTCTGATAAAAGACATACCTTCACAAAATGGGTAGCTGTTTGAATTTTCCTCACAGGTTGCATCAGTGCATCTCGAACAAGCACAGAGATGTCAGCACCAGAAAACCTACAACAAAGATAAATAATTATAAGATAGCAACATGTTTTGTGAATGATTCTGCAAGATAGATCTAATGGAATCAATGATTGTTACAGCATACCCCTCTGTTTCATGTGCTAATTTTTTCAAATCCTCCTCTGTCAATTCATTTGGAGTGTTACCAATATGCAACTTGAATATAGCTAATCGTGCAGGGAAATCAGGAAGAGCTATATATATTCTCTTTTCAAACCTGCACAGAGTAAAAATTTTTAGGCATTCAATGAAATAAACTTGCACTTTCATATAATACTCATGTGTAGATAAGAAAATGAAAAGACACGTGACATTGTGATATATAGTTTGGTTAAAAAACAAAAATACCTATCAAGTTAAAAAAAATTCATCAGTAATCAGGAAAAATCTCTGTTTCCAATAACTCACATGCTCAGCTTGGCATGGGTAAGAGTATTAGAGTAAAAGTGCAGGATATACAGGATAAACATGACCTAATCTGCCAAACAAAAGGGGGATGATAGATGAGCCCAAGTAAAATATAAAACACCATAGCAATCCTGTCCTATCTCTGCTTTTAAGTTATGTACAAACATGAGATGGATAATCCATTATGGAAGGGAAATGAATCAAGTCTAAAAAACACAAATTTGTGAAGTTTCTAAAAGACCTACACACAAGCTAAGCACATTTTGGGATTAGCAGAAAAAATCCTATGAGGTAACAAAATTTTAATCAGAATATCTGGATTTAATGGCAAGCTAAAAGTGCTGAAAGATTAGTGAAGTGTAAAATCAAATTGTTACCAATATTTATAATTGCCTATTTTGCAAACATCCTTTCAGCTACAATTGGTCAAATTTACCAAAACCTTGTGTCCATTCCACTAGCTTTCAAAACAGCCTACAATAAACTATATCTATGTTCTAGTTCAGGAGAAATTTAGCCCTTTTTTTGCAATACATCACTGAAATCAGCATGTGTCGAAACAAAAAGTTTAGTAGATTTTGGTGACAATTCGATTTCACACTTTGCAATCTCTCAGCAATAGCTTGCTATCAATATCCTGATAAGAGGTGGTGTTACCTTATAGGATTTTTTCTGCAAAATCAAATTGTCACCAAAATCTGTAACAGCATATTCCAAATTTTAGTCAAATATCTACATAGGAACAAACCTTCGTCTGATGGCTGCATCTAATATCCATGGTATATTAGTGGCTCCAAGCACCAGGATACCATCAGTGTCATTTCCAACACCTGGTGAGATCAGTATGTTAAAATAAGAATAAATAAAAATAAAAGTATAATACTAATTTACAATATTTGTCAATAACCCAACTCAGAAACATATGACTTATACAGATATCCTTTGCTTTTAACATTTTCACTATAACACAATTTTGAAAAGTCAACTTCAAAAAAATCCTATGAAACTTGGTCTGGAGTTAGATCATAATGATTTCAATGCAAAAAATAAGCTTACAAATTTAAGTCATAGCATAGTTAAAATAAAAAAAATCTGTGGAATTTGAGAATGTAGGGGGAAACCAATATGAATGAAATGCTAAAGTCCTACTCATCAATGCTCACTAATAAATGTCTTCTGGAAATGTTAGATAAAATCATTCATAAAAATTTCTTTTACTAACTGTTTCAATTTTTTTTTCCATTCCTCCAGAGACACACCCTTACCCATGATGGATTCAACTTACACAATTTTGTCTCACAGGATTATTTTGTGGAGTCAATTAATTGTGAGAAGCAAGGGACACCTATGATTTCAAAACAATCATCAGATTTTTTGTCATAAAAAACAATAGAGTTATGTGTCTGACCAATGCATAATTCAGTTAAGCATTTAATTACAGGTAGACATTATTTTGACCATGGTACCAATTTGAGATTTCAGGGTAAGATTATTGTAAACCTTTTGCTTATTAAGGAACAAACAAATTATTGTTAAAAAAATAGAACACGTTAAAAAACTTTGAACAGCTGGGTTGGATATTAAACAAAAAATATATATAGATATTAGATTAAATTCTGTTATATTTAAAATATTATATTCGATATACAAAGAATATTTGAAAAAAAATGTGGCTATAAAATAAATGAGTAAATATTTTCCTGCATATAATCAAAATAGATTTTTATGTTAGAAATACACCAGAATTTATTTTAGTACAGATTATATATAATTATGTTGCTATAAAATTGCTATATTGTAAAATATTTTTAAAACTAATTTGTAAAAAATAATTTTTCAAAGATTTTTTTTTTTTATGTTTTTTTTAATAGAAAAATAAATATTTTTTTCTCCACAAACATGACAAACAGCCATTTCCTTAAGATTTCATTATTGATGTATAAAATTTTCATACGTGGATTATATATTGCTTTACACTATACAATGATATTTTTTCTCAAAGTAGTGAAATCAGCATCTGCGAATTGTACTCAGAAAATCCCAGTAACTGAGTTTTATCAAGTCAAACATGCACAGTAACTTTAACTGGTTCTTTTGGACATGCTTTATTTTCACAGCACATGATTATTCACTTTTGTATGATAGTGAATAACAAAGAGTGCAGGATTCCCGTCAAGTCTGCTCAGTAATTTAATTTTTAAACAAAAAAATGGCAAAAAATTTATGCAAACCAACCCAATATCAACAAATAAAGATTATGTAGACTGCATTTTGGGGCCAAAAAGAATGTGTTTTTGGTGGACAACATGAAACCTGAAAATGCCTTTACCCCAAAGCAGAATATGAAGAAATCTAAGACGTATGTCACAAAACAATCAGTGCTACTGCAGAACAATCTAGAATAATTTTAAGAAAAGCGTAGAAAACACTATTATGAGAATTCTTACTGCAGAACATTTTCAGTCAGCTGAAGGCTCAATGTAAAGCATTCTGCTTTGGGGCCTTTACATTACTATTCGCCAAGTATAGCTGCAAATGCGAATGACACATGTGTCATCAGACTCTTCAAAACTAAATTAGATTTGGTGCTTTCAGCACTCTCTTCGAAGCATAATATGGATAAAATGATGCGTCCATAATCTTTCCAATAAAGAAGCCCATGCTATACCTTCTGATGAATCTGTTAACGCTACTTTGCAGAAAATGCCATGCAACAAATGTGCATCCCATCACTGCTTTCTAGGATTCTGCCAGTGGAGATAGAAAATTCTGTCAATAAGAATCTTCACACACACACAATTGCTCCACAGAACCAGGGAACTGGGGAACCAGCAGATAATTCGAGTAACGCTAACATTGACTGACTATCATGCTCTGCAAACACTAGTAAAAATTTCACTGTGTACTATCAAAACATTAGAGGGGTCTCAGAACTAAGTTATCCATGTGATCAAATCGTCTATTTCGGCTCATAGCCACGATATTATTTGCTTACTGAGACTTGGCTTCATCATGACATCCTGAATAATGAATTCAATGATAGATATACGGTTTTCAGAAAAGACAGGTACTCCAAATCCTTAAATAAAGGAGGGTGTACTGATTGCAGTTAAAACTAAATTTGTGGTCACTGAGATACATCTTGATCAATGAGTTACCTGCGAGGCAATCTGTATTAAGATTTTCCTTAAATCGGGTAAAATTTTATATTTGTGTATTGCTTATTATTCTCAATTGTAGCACTCAATATTATATCGATTTTTTTAATCTATTTGAAAGAATGAATTTGTGTCATAATCATGATCTTCTTGTGGTGAGTGACTTTAATCTCTCTGAAATATCTAATATATCAATTGGTTTACTAATTTTAATGACTCTAACTCTAGATCTGTTTCAGATCTTTTCAATTTTATGCATTTGTTTGATTTAAAGCAATGTAATTTTGTAGTTAATAACTTTAATAGAATACTTGATCTTGTACTATTTTCTAATCGTTTTCTCTCAATTGAGGTTACGAAAGATGATTTACCGCTTGTGTCTATAGATAAGCATCGCCCAGCTTTGATCTGCTCTTTTTCCAGTATTCGTTGCATTGGACATACTGTTAGTAATTCTCGTCGTAGTTATTATGATTTCAAAAATAGCAATTTTAGATCATTGTACTGTTTTTAGTAATTATGATTGGAATTTTTTAAACTTGTGCAATAATGTTGATGATGCTGTTGACATGTTTTATTCTCGCCTATACTCTGCCTTCAACAATCATGTCCCCATCAAAAATTGGCATCTAAACATAGATATCCTCCTTGGTTCTCCAAATATATTATAAATTGTATTAGACTGAAGAAAAAATTCAGCAATAGGTATTTGAAATTCAATAGAATTTTTGACTTAACACAGTATAACCTTTACAGAACTAGAATTAAATCTGAAATTATCAGAGAGAGTATAAACAATATATTTTTCATATTGAATCATCACTGAAAAATGACATTAAAAAATTTGGTCTTTCTGCACTTGATAGTGCAGAAATATTTAAAGGAAATAGAAATGTTCCTTTAAATATGAAGTTTAATAATAATTTTTTGTCGACTACTTCTGATATTGCACAACTGCATTTGAGAATTTTTTCAAGTCTAGTTACATCACCAGTATGCTGACAAATATCTATTTCTCCAATACGGCTTTTCCTAATGCTTCTAATGTTGTTATTATTGACAATGTTTCTGTAGATGATATTGTTCGTGGTATAAAGAAACTTAACACTAGAACTGCGAAGTGGATCAATTTGACTGAAATCAAACTTAGTTTTAATTTATTTCAAAAACTTAAGTGCAGATGATAAAAAAATTTGTGACTTTTCATGATATCATATATGAATGTTAATTCAAGAAAATTTTATTTGCTTCACATCTCATGTGTTTCAGAGCTATAAGCACTTATACCTAGAACCGCGGTTTGGGTACATACTATTCTATAGGAAAAGGGGGATGTAGAATTTTCTTGGAAGTGGTTACCCTTTCTAAAAAATATTTTTAAATGAAGATAGTGAAGAATAGAGGTCTTTAAAGGTCAATGCGCCAATTTATTGTCCAAGGAGATTATCTTCTTTTCAATGAAGGAACGGAAAGTAGAGCTATAAGTATTCTTTTCCTTTGTAAACTTGAATACCTGGTATTCTGATGGGACCAAGAAAGGTTTTGGGACAGTGAAAACTTAACTCTAGAAAAAACATGTAGCTGAAATTTCTGTAGGCAAACAATGTCACAGAAAAAGAATAAAATTCTGGCTTGCACCGAATGCATTTTGAGCAGATTTCCAAACCTTGGGAAGGATCAGCGTACAACAAATCTCTCTCTTTCAGAGCACATAGTGATGCAGCTGATCAAGAAATTTGAGAACAAGGGCAAAAATGCTGCAACCGACACCTTTTTCTCTACACAGAAGCTGGTGCTCAAATGCTAAAAGCCAAAAAATACGAGCTTAGTAGGGAGAGTGAGACAAAATCGATGAGCAATATTATCTGAGCAATGAAGATAGTGAAACTACATGTGCATGAAACATTGCTACAGGGAAAAAATGATGCCACAATGACAATTTATCAAGGAAGAAAATATAAAAATGTTTTATTACTCAGCACGCTTCATTTGACATATCGGCAGTAGAAGTCCCAAAAAGCTTCCAGAAACTATTTCCCACTACAATTCAACAAAGTTTGCCATAGTTGTAGCCGATCAAATAGCCAGAAAATATTTGGCGAAGGTAGCATCATGGGAGTGGCTTATCCACATTTTCTACAGCATCTTGAATTTCACAAAAAAAAAATACCTGTATTTTGTATAGAGCAGTATGGAAGGCCAGACTATTTTTCAAAAGCAGTTTCTCTAAAATCTTATTGAAGAACTGCATTCATCATACGTGTTGTCCTTGCGCAAGAGGAAACGTTCGTGCGGTCTTGTCAGGTAACATCTGATGTTATGTGAAAACAAAACTGTTAATTTTTAAATTGGTTGTGCAACATCAACATGTGGTGATTGTGCAAGAATAATGAAAAAATTGCTCCAAACTGCTCATCATAAATTTCACTTATCAGTAAGAAATCAATACTTATTTGACAATCATATTATAGACTTTCTCATACTTAATTTGACACGCTTATTTTACATCTTTGTCATATTATGGGCTGCGGTTCCCAACTTCAAGGCGCGAATGCGAGCCGATCTCCCCGTTAAAAAATCTCGCCACAGAGAGCAACAGGCCTACAACGTTACAAATATTCAATCATTGCACTTCACTCACAATTTGAAGCATAGATGAATAGATGGCAGCACTGAAATATCAGACACAACACTAGCTACACACTCAGACTCTTAGGTGCACTCACTTTGTTGCAGACTCTGCCACGAAGCTGGGCTGGAAGAGATCTCGGCAACAGGTTAAGTCCGGTGGCAGAGACCCTGGCGTTCAATCAATGTCATATTATGGGATTATTGAAAAAGTTTTTGTACTGAGCAATGTAAATAATGTATACTAAATCTTATTTTTACTGAATTACATAATTTTTTAGCTAATTTTGAAGCCCATTTTATATTCCTAAACAAATAGTTTCCCATTATGAATACACAATTAAACAACATTGAATGACAGTAGGGAAAACCCAGGAACTGAAGAGAAGTTCCTGTTTTCGCTTTGAAACACCATTTCTTCATAGTTTGGGTCAATTTGACCCAGTCCGCAGTTCTAGGTATACCGAAAGTGCTGCGGTTCTCATGTTAAAGGCTCTTCTCTCGGTATGGATGGTGTTCCTGCTTATATAGTTAAAGCTTGTGCTAAAAATTTTGTTTTTCCATTGCTAATTATTTTCAATTTATCAATTAATACCAACATTTTTCCTGCCGAGTGGAAGAGAGCAAAAGTTGTTCCCATCTTTAAAAAGGGTGACAAATCTTGCATTGAAACTATAGACCTGTTATTTTCTCAGTTCACTAAAATCTTCGATATTACAAAAAAAAAATTTCAATCAGATCAAGTGCTGTATTTCCGCAAATAAACATGGTTTTGTCAATGGTAGGTCTGTCTACTGTCACTAATCTGCTGAGCCTTAATGCCTGTATTATCGATGCCATACATAACAAATGACAACTTGATGTCATACATACATTTTTCAAAAGCTTTTGACCATACCAATCATGGAATTCTTATTAGCAAAATTAGTAAAATCGGTTTTAACTCTGACTTTTAGTGAATTGGTTCATTTCCTACTTATCTAATAGAGTGTTGTATGCATCCTATAAATCAAATTTAAGAAAAAGTTTTGTTGCTAGTTCTGGTGTAGCTCAGGGATCTGTCTTAGGCATATTGTTATTTATCCTTTTTATCAATGATCTATACGTACTTTTCAAAAATTGTCTACTCTTTGCTGATGATTTGAAGACTGTTTAAAAGTATTGATTGTATAGTAATACTTTAATATCCTTATAAGACCTAAACTGGAATATTCTTCAATTATCTGGAACCTATTTCACGCTTGCTCTATTATGAGTCTTGAAATTATTCAAAACAATTTTCTAAGGTATTTATATTTCAAAAAACATGGTCCTTATAACAATATTCTATCTAACATTTATCTATGAAACAGCTGCACTGATGTGATTATTAAACAGTTTCACTGTGTGATGTCATTAGTTTACAAAAACGCAGAGATTACTTGCTTTTGATTTTTTTCAAAAAACTGTTGACTAGCCAAATTGATTGCATACCCATTCTTAACAAAATCTGTTTCAATATTAAGTGCCACAATACAAGATCTAATTGCTTATTTGCCATCAAATCATTCAATCATAATATTGGTAATTACTGTGCTGTAAACAGATTTTCCGAATTTTATAAGGAGCTTCCTCGACATATGGATATTTTTCATTCGTCTGTCACTGACTTTAGAAGATTTTTACTGTGATTGCGTTGTATATATCTTTGTGTAGAGTTCTTGTATTTTGAATAATTTTTGTTACTTTTCATTTGTCTTTTGTGTACTTTATCGTGTAGTCGTATTTTATATACTGTGCTAATTTTTATTTTTACTGCAAGTGTAATTGGGTTTAAACCTGTAGCTTTGTATTTTAAATAAATAAATAAATTACAAATCTGCTATGCAATAAACTGTCACCTTGCATTTGAACCAGTATTTCTGTTTTTATCCTCCTTGCTGATTCTGATTCATTGTCTGACCGAGAACTGCACAAAGAGTCAATTTCATCAATGAATATTATGCTGGGTTTGTGCTGTCTTGCCATTTCAAACAAGTTTCGGACTAACCTGTATAATTATTAAATAATCACAGATTATATTTTACATTAAATGGAAAATCACAAAAGAATAAATAAATCTTATCAAAAAATATAGAAGAGCTGGCCTCAATACCAATATTATGAATACTCTAATTTATTGTTTAACAGTACCAAAGAGTTTTGTCTTTATACTTGCAGCTTAACCCTTTATATATGACATTGTGAAAGTAGAATAAGAAGAAAATTATAATAAACTAAAATAAAAGTATAAATGTAATGATAATAATAAATAGTTATCATGTAAATTATTTGGTAGGCCATTTTAATTATAATTAAAGACAAAAAATATGTCTTGTTTTTGAAACAATTAGTGAGTTCAAAACAAATTATCTAACCTGGTACTCTAAAGCAGTGGTACGCAAACTTTTTGAAGCACGACCCCCCCCCCCTTCTGATTGAGAAATTTATCAGTGACCCCTACATGGGCTGGCCATGTCCCGATTTTCTGGGACATCCTAATTTTTTGCCAGTAAACGTGCTGTCTCGAAAGTACTTTTTGGAACGCTTATTCCGATTTTGATTAGGCGATATTCACTTCCAAAGATATTCAATTTTTTTAATATCATATAAATATTTACTATGTTTTTTATGTACTTAGTGTCCCTTATTCAAGATGGAAGTGTAGTGAATTGTATGGTCTTTGATTTTCATATACAGGGTGATTAAGAAAGACTCGTCCGATTTCAAAATGATTCTACACTTGAAATCTACCATTAAAAAAAATTCACAAAACGTAGACACATTTCCCCCCATACATTCACATATTACTTATCATTCTTTATATTCTGTGTTTTTAATTTCTAAGAAATATACAATTTTGAGAAATTGGGTGATTCTCTCCAAGTCACCCTGTAAAAGTATCAATATATATACCACATGCCAGAACCATGAATGTACAAATTTTCCTTTTTTTATCAACTGCTTGGATACTTTGTTTTGCTATCTAAGTTGTGCCTGAAAACGAATAGGGCATTATTGAAACACACGTGTTTTAATAATGCCCTATTGAAACACACATTACAAAACATTTTGGAAAAATAACTTCCATAGAGTAAAATAGGTAGAGTAAACATTGAAACATCATTTCTCACGTTCTTTTTTTTTTTTTGCAATTACATTGCACATTCATGATTCTAGTGTGATGGAGCCGATAATATTGATTATTGCAATGCACAAGTAGAATTTGTTAAAAATACAATGTCTGATACACGGCAATTAGCTCAGCTGAATAAAGGCATTCTTTAGTTTTGGCATATTTTCAAATAGAAATAGATTTCTAATTTGGAAATTTTTATTTTGAAGAATCTCTCAGTATATAAAGGGTTAAGCTTGTATTACATTTTGCTTGATAATGTATAATTTAAACATCACTGCATAGAGAAAAGCCATCAATTTACATTTTTATAAGGAATTGGCACAGCAGCTTATTCAAACCAAACGCTCTAATAAGAGCATGACAGATTTGTTTCATTGTAATCAATTTCAATTGCAATTTTTAACTGTTAAACTTATGAAAGGAAACAAAATATAGTACCTCCAGCAGCTAAATAAAAAAGCTTGATTCTATAGAAAATTTCAGAAAAGTAAATTTCATTAAAAACTAAAAGTATTCTTCATTACAAGAGACAGTTGATATGCTTTGCAGCATTTTCTCAAAGTATCAGAGATAATTGATTCAGTCACTGGATAATTTTACACTCAGGAAATGTGTCCCCCCCCCCCCCGAGCTTTATGGCATGCCAGCTAATGCTAGGAAATATGGTAATAGGAAATTGGCTGAATGAAGATTTCAATTACACCTACATGCATATTTTTTGAAACTACCAACAAAGATTGTTCAATTCTCACTACAATATTGACGGTTTTGTGCTCTCAAAGACTTTTTTCACGCGTTAACTAGTAGTCATTTCTAAGATCAGATACCAAATTTCCTTCTTATAAGAAGACGCATAACTGCCATTCACTTAATTTTTTCACTGCCAATACAGGTGTAATATACAGACTTCACCCTGTGTAGCATTATTATATCATAACAAATTAAATACAAATACAAGGTCACAACAGGCCTTGATAAAATAATTGCCCAATAACTTGATACTTGCTGTTTTTCTTCTAATTTAGTTATTTTTGCAAAAATATTTTGCCCACAACAACACTTTTATTTTCAACTAGAGCCAATATAAACTTATAATCCATAGCATACTTGCACAATTTTTTTTTTTAATATTGAGGTCAAGAGCCTGTTTTTTAGTGTCTCAAAGTAAGAAAAATATATAAGAACTTTAAATTTTTCATATAAATATACACATAATCACTTACTTCTCACTTTCACCAAGCCACTTTGATACCAAATGGGACGAAGATACTGAAAAAAAGGTTGAATTATCGGCTTCTGTGGCAACAGCTTTAGCAAGGAATGATTTTCCTGTACCAGGAGGCTGCAAGAAATATTTATAATATTTATAATGATAATCATAAAATATATTATCAAATATAGAAGCATACATCAAATACGTGAATTAAAATATATACAGGGTGATTATAAAAAAAACTATCCCGACATACGGGCCCCTAACTATCATACCATTCACAGAAACTGAATGAAATTTTGGCATAAGGTATTTGGAGGTATGCGCTCAAGAATGATATGGAAAACAACAGTGTCACTCTAACAGTTACGGTTGCAGTGAGAAAATTTCGAAAATATCAAATGGCAACACCAAGTTTTTTGTATTGGAAAGCGATCTCCATACTGAAAAACACTAAATAGCGTTGGAATGGCACCTGTAGCACAAAAATCCCCGGAGCAAGGCAAGGAAAACGTAAAAAGAACTTGGCCGTGCACCAGAGCATTAATGTTCATTTCTTCGGCTGAGATCCCAGCCTGATTAGTCCTCCACAAGGTCATGTGGAAAATTTGTAAAACACAATAAAATGCTTTATTTTATGCTGCTTCTCTGTCCTTATTGGTTGTCCTCACTTTTAGCCTATCTACCGCCGGTGATTTTCATGCTACAGTTGCCGTTCGAATGCTATTTAGGGTTTTTCACAATGGAGATCACATTCCAATACAAAAAAACTAGGTGTTGCCATTTGATATTTTCGAAATTTTCTCACTGTAACCGTAACTATTAGAGTGACACTGTTGTTTTCCATATCATTCTTGAGCGCATACATCAAAATACCTTATACCAAAATTTCATTTAGTTTCTGTGAATGGTATGATAGTTAGAGGCCTATATGTCGGGATAGTTTTTTTATAATCACCCTGTACATATACATAATTATGTATAGCTATTGTTCAGTGAAACAAAGCCAAGTCTCTAACAATTAAAAAAGTCTTGTACTTCCATCAGAAAGTTTATAACATAGAAAAAAAAAATTACTTCTGAATAACAAATTTTCTATGTTATAAACTTTGATGGAAGTGCATGACTTTTATTGTAAGTGACTTATGAAAAAGTATTTCACAAATTTTTCTTTATACAAGAAGTTCATTGCAATTTACTCTACTATACTGCTTTGAAGAATAAAAGTATGAATACCACAAGTGCTTAAAATGACAAAAATACAAAATTTCAGTTTTTACTTAATGAAATATAAAAGACGCCAGTTTTTATGACAAAATTGATATGCATAATATAATTACACATTCAGATCAGATTATATTTATAGAAAATTCACTCACACCAAAAAGCAGAATGCCTTTCCATGGTTTGCGTTTCCCCTGAAATAAATGAGGGAAACGAATAGGCAGTATGACAGCTTCTTTCAGAGCTTCCTTTGCTCCTTCTAACCCAGCGACATCGCTCCATTGGATATTTGGCTTCTCTATTACAATAGCCCCTTTAAGAAAAAGAAATCATGTTAATCAAAATATCACTTACTCTATTATCACTTATATTACCACTTACTATTATCTCATTATCACTTATATTACCACTTACTATTATCTCATTATCACTTATATTACCACTTACTATTATCTCATTATCACTTATATTACCACTTACTATTATCTCATTATCACTTATATTACCACTTACTATTATCTCATTATCACTTATATTACCACTTACTATTATCTCATTATCACTTATATTACCACTTACTATTATCTCATTATCACTTATATTACCACTTACTATTATCTCATTATCACTTATATTACCACTTACTATTATCTCATTATCACTTATATTACCACTTACTATTATCTCATTATCACTTATATTACCACTTACTATTATCTCATTATCACTTATATTACCACTTACTATTATCTCATTATCACTTATATTATCACTTACTATTATCTCATTATCACTTATATTACCACTTACTATTATCTCATTATCACTTATATTACCACTTACTATTATCTCATTATCACTTATATTACCACTTACTATTATCTCATTATCACTTATATTACCACTTACTATTATCTCATTATCACTTATATTACCACTTATTATTATCTCATTATCACTTATATTACCACTTACTATTATCTCATTATCACTTATATTACCACTTACTATTATCTCATTATCACTTACTTAATCTACCTCCTCTGTCACATACAAATGAACTTTCACTGGAATAAATTTGAATATATTTAAATGATACTGCTTGCACACATGGTGAAACATTCACCAACTTATTTCCTTATTATTTTGGGATCTATGCCAGCATGTTTCCAACATGGCAAAGGTCATGTTCACCAGGTCAAGTCCTGGAAAGTTGAAAAAATATATTTATTTATTTATTTATAGCTTAATTTGTCAAGCCCTGTATTTGTTCCGATATTCACAATGAATACATGTCATCCCCATCCAGGGTTGGTAAAAAAACCGGGGTTTTTTGGTTTAAACCAGGTTTTTTTGGTTTAAACCGGTTTTTTGTTTTAAATAGTGTTAACATCAAAAACAATGAAATTTCTGAAAAGTCCTTCAAACTTCTAACAATTAACTAAAATAAAATGTTTATTAATGCAATTAACACTATTCCCATGCTAATTAATCAATAAATATTCATTACATTTTAACAAAAACCAACTTTTGCAATTTAATTATTTTTGCTTAACTCAATGGATTACTGTGTGTTCGAAAATTCTTTCAATGTTATTATTAATCATATAGTATATAAAGGTTTTTCTCCAGTTACTTTCAGTATGCTTAATTAGGAAGCTATTTTGCAAAAAGTAATAAAAATTAGGTGAATATAATGTATTTAATGAAGCATAAATAATGCAGATTAATTAGCAATGATTTATGATATACAGGGTGATTATAACTAAGGTTCTGATTTCAAAACACTGTAAAAAAAGAATGATTGTCAAAATGACTTGAAAATTGACATGAAATATTCCTGAAAAAATGCAATTTTATTTGGTAAAGGGGAAAAAATACTTAAAAATGTAAAATTAATGACATCATCCAACATGTGGGATATTTGCTCGCAGAATTGAAATGATAGCCAGTCATGGCAAAATGATACCTTAATTATAGCATTGCACGATTTCATAATTCATGGAAACATTACAAAAAACGAAGTAATTGAACAAATAACTACAACTTACTTAAGAAATGTTAAATATGTTGTCCAACCTGAGGCTGAAAGCACAAAAATTGTTGTTCAACAACAGAATCGGAGTATGCCATGGTCATGATGTGGATGTTCTTGCAATTCAGCTTTTTATTAAACCAAACGCTCCACCCCCCGTTAATATTCCTGAGGAACTTGTAACATATAGGGAATATGCTGGAGATTGCAATTCACCAAAGTTTGCAATCTGACCACTGTTTACAACATTTTGAGCTACACCCACAGCCAGAAGTTACAAGGGTTAAGGTGCATCCTGTCAAAATGGGTCTTCAGCAGCTGCTTTGCTGGTATTGCAATGTGCATCTTGATAGAAGTTCTATCCACACACTGATGCTGTGGAAGTGCCGAAATGATGTGGTTGCACAAAATAGATTATACTGCTCGTCAAGTACAGCATCATCTACTTGCACATTTTGCACGTTTTTCTTTTGCGAAAGAAATTTCCATTACTTCAGGAATATCCATGCAAATTTTCAAGTCATTCTGATCAGTACTTATTGTATAGTTTTGGAGAATCAAAACTTAAATTATAATCACCCTGTATATAGCTGATTATTGTTCATAAATCTGTTACTACTATACAGTAGAGCCTTGATTAATTGGGCTTAACAGTGTGTGTGCGTGAAAGTATAAAAAAAACAACTATTGAATGTTAAGACTGGGAGATATACAGTAGGAGATGTGCAACTTCTTATGGGAAAGAAAATGAAAATGTATGTGAGGTAATGTAACTACTAGTACACTAGTCTTTGTCCTTTAAGGACAGCTGGTGTCTTTATTGGATTATAGGACCACCTGCCCCTAGCATGATAATGTCACTACTGTAGCTGCTTCTTTGTGAAGGGAAAAAGAAACCCTGTGAGATAATACACCACTGCATTTAGATGTGTGATGCAATCCTTATTCATGAATTTGCTAAAGATAGAGCATCAGAACATAGCCAAAGGTTAGAAAATGTTGTAAGAATGAGAAATTTTGACTTTTATATATAACTTTAAATAACCAAGATACTTCATATGAAATATATATATATATTCTGGCCACTTTTATGAGACTTTTTGAAAAAAACCACTTATAAAATCTTATGTCATTTAAATGTCATTTAAAGATATACCATCAGAATGTACCCCAAGGATATAAAATGTGGTAAAAATGAAACATTTTTGGCTAATAATGAATGAATATGATATTTTTCAAGGAAAAAAATGATATTTAGGCAACTTTTATTTGATTTTTTGAAAAAAACCACTTGGTTAAAACCGTTTAGTTTAAAACAGTTGGTTTAAACCAAACAACCCTGTCCCCATCTAATGAGAGATCACTACTACCAAAGGCAATTTTAAATGACATTCAGAAACAGCCTTGTGAATTTAAACTTCACTTGTGTAGCCGGATTTAACACACTAACCATACAACAGTCAGACAGTTTCTACAACTCATACAGGAGATAGATATTCAGCAAGAATGTATTGGCTATTTCTTACAGAAATTTATAAAGCTATCTATAAATCTCCTAAATATTTTTAGTGCCATGAAAATATAATATAATATAAATGAAAATATTACTAAATTCCTATGCAGTAATCTACTGAACCCATTGAAAAACTTTTGACTAAAATTATAAATCATAGATAATACTCCCAAATTACATCTTACATTACATGTGTGCTTTAAAATCTTAATCTATTAATGAAATCAAACTTTTAAAACATTAATTACATTCACAAAGAAACCCCAATTTTAAATTTTAATCTCCTGAAAAGTTTTGAAAAAAGTTCCAATAAGTTCAATCACCTTCCAACTGGTTGAGAAGCTTTTTCTTATCAGGATCATCTTCACCACTTTCACTGCTGTTATCACAATCATCTTTTTTGCTGCTGCTAAATCACAGAATTGGGAGGATTAGAATAGATGAAAATTTAATAACCTATCACAAACAAAAGCTAAGAAAATTCTCAAACTAGGAAAGCATATAAGGCTTTGAGAGATAAACAGCTTTTTTCTCAGCCCAAGATATCAAGGAAACATATGTTTCCTTCATATAGCTTTTGTTTTATACCAATGTTAATAGAATAATGAAAGCTTTTCTAGTTGTTTTGCTGTCACGATTGAAAATTCTTACTGAATGTTTTACTCATTCGATTAACATGCGGCTTCTAAAACAAAAACTGCTGAAATTAGTGTGGTTTTTAAATTTCCTGGTTTTTTGTCTCGGTTATTATTAATGGATGTCCTGGTTTTAAACAACAATATCCAGGATTTGTCCCGATTTTGCAGGCACCTCATCTGGTTATCCTAGACCAAGGTATACTGGAAGTCAGTTGAAAAAGCTTATCTAAATAATATAAACTTCTGCACACAGATATGGAGTGGCATGTTTTTCCATTCTACACTCACAGGAAGCCTGCCTAAAAACATAGGATCACTGGATGGGCCAGATTAGGGCATAGCTGGATCATGGAGTGTCTACTGTAACCACTTTCTGTGTTAGTAAACAGGCTGACATAATTTCCAAACAGTTAATGATGTCAGGTCTGATGTCCTCAACTCCAATTTAGTAATCCCATACATAAAATTATAGGTTCTAATATCAACTTTTTAGTGGTCATGGTGACTTGGTGCCTGTCAAGCCCTGTAATACAGGATTTTCAACAATTTAAATTAAAACAGGCTATTACAAGGTGGTGTCCAATTTGACAAATTTAATGTATTAACATATGATCAAATATGTTTGTTGCATTGGAGCTAAGTGATTAGTATACAAACTTCCTGTCTAACAGGTCTGAGTTTGATTCCTGGTAAGAAGCATTGAATTCTAGCTGATCGAAATCATAATAACCTTATTAACAAGGGTGCTACAAAACTTTAAAAATGTGGGAATCTCTACTCTATCTGATTCACACAATCAAATCATAACACAGAGATAGTGCTTTAGTGTGCAGATTTAATGACCTGGCTAACTAAAATACCATTTCTATGACACCACAGTAGGGTGGAAATGTGGTCAACATATAAAAATATTGTTAAGGTACCATAAAGATTTCGAGGGCATACAAGAAAATAATATTGCCCGTAAAACAATGAAGAAAATACATTTCAGGAACTTACGTCTTTGTTCCTGACTCTGAATCTTTAACAGGCTTCCTTCCTTTATTCTTTTTTAGATAGTTCTTCAGTTTTTCCGCCCGCTCAAGATACTGAATACATTTTCCTCGTATAGTTTCTTTTGATCTTTCACTTTGAGCTTCATCTACAGTGAAAATAAATGACAAAAATTCTAGCAAAATATTTGGATATTAATTTCATTAATATTTGGATATTAATTTCATTAATATTTGGATATTAATTTCATTAATATTTCGATATTAATTTCATTAATATTTGGATATTAATTTCATTAATATTTGGATATTAATTTCATTAATATTTGGATCATTAATTTCACTATTGTTAACAGCCAAAGTCATCATTAGGTGAAAATAATTAGGATCATGTATAGTCATTGATAATAATGCTATTAAAACCTAGATAACTAAACTTAACTCAGTGTTACTCAGTAACTATTAGTTGGTAGTCTATTGGATGAATGTTTAGATAGCTAGGGTTAAACATGATAAGGTTAAAAGATAAACAAGAAATAGATACAAATTTTTTCTGCTAAATTTTAACATATCCAGGGGTGGGAAGTGACTAAGTCCACTTTGGAGCAGCAAGATTCAGGATTTGGAGCAGCAAAATTCAGGATTCGGAGCAGTAAAATTCAGGATTCGGAGCAGTTTTGGAGCAGCAAATATGGGATTCGGAGCAGTTTCGGAGCAGCAAATATGGGATTCGGAGCAGATATTTATAAATTGGAACAGTGAAATTAACAAGAATATTTTCGTTAACCCTCAACCCTTTTCAAAATAAAACTGCACTGTCTTTTGATATCAAACATCTTTTCGTCAGCTTGATTTTTGTTTTTGGTGTTTTAGGCTTTTGACACCTTGTTTGAAAGAGTAGCGGTCATAAAAATTTTTGCACCCGCTTATTTAAGATGATTTTTGCTTACTGAGGGCACTATTTGCTGCCTTGAACAGCAGCACTTCAAATGAGCTAAAACATTTTTATAAGTTTTCAATTTTTTTATACTTGAAAAGATTTTGTTGCAAAATGGGAGAGAATTTCGGAAGAATCAACACGATGTTTGGCGATTCAGCACTCATTATCTGGCGAGATTGGCGATCTGACACTCGTTATTTGGCGATCTGACACCCGTTATTTGGCGATATTGACGATTTAACGCTCGTTATTCTGCAAAGTTTCTAAACTAACATTCGTAATTCGGCGGACATGCGCTTTTTACTCCCGGAATGAAATTTTTTTTCACGAAACATCGGGATTTAACACAATGACGATCGACTACAGTAATTTCTGTTGCTTCCAGTGGCAACTTTTTTTTTTAAACGGAAACACTCGCATTTGCACTTTGACGCTGAAAGACATTGCAAACCATCTTCAGTTCGACGATCGCGGATAATATCGGGGTTTCACAATGGAAAGCCCGATGAGGGGCCGATAATCTAAGGCGGTAGTTTAGATATAGTGGAATAAAACACGCTTTTCTCGGAAAGAATCGTTTCGTAGCTAGCTGGAGCAAAAAATTTTTTTCGTCCTTTCCGAAATTCCGGGCATACTGAAGCAAAATTCGCTATTTGGCGCAAAAAATACGAAAATACGCTATTGGAGCAGGATGGCGCAAGATATTAGTTTTGGCGCAGTGCGGCGCAATTGGCGCAGAGTTCCCACCCCTGCATATCATTTCTCTTTTAAATCTAACCTTTTATGTTAATTTATCTCAATTTTAGAAATTAAATATATGTTCTCTTATAAGAATGTTCTCCAGCTAGATAATATATCCATACATAGGGCTGAATATGCAAAATTGCAGATACATAGTATATATCTAGGATCATTGGTGTATGCAAAGGGGGGTTTTGGGGTTCTAATCCCCTCGAGCCAAGATTATAGTGTTAATTTGCAGGAAAAAATGTAAACTCCCCTCAGAAGAAAAAATCTGAACCCCCTTCAAGAAAATTCTGTGTATGCCTATGTCTAGGATACATTGTATCCTAGCATTAAGCTTGATCTAAAAGGAGAATCAATGTGACACAAATCAAGATCTAGAACACTAAATCAGTGGTTCTCACACTGTATTTCCAGAGTCAATGATACTGATGAGTGCTTACACAGTGATTAGGACAAATCAATTTATTTGACAAACACAATAGTAATTGCTTTGAGGGCACCACAAGCATATGATCACCAGAGCAAGGATACCATGGGTAGCCAAATGTTCCAAATATACACTGCATTTTACGTGACTGTAAATGAAAAAATTCAATTAATTTCTGTCTACCCTAGCCACTTTACAGATCGAAGGACAAGGATTTATTCCAAATTTTAAGCTAATCAGTTCTAATTGACTATGGATTCACAGTCTACATTCATTGCTAAGCATTCATATCAACACCAGAATTCAAACCATGATTTTTTTCAGCCAGGTGATACACTAATTATGTCAATCAAAACAGTGGACCTATTCTTACAGGCATGCATGTTGATCAAGCAGCATTTCGCAGAAAGTTATCATGCAACACAATTTGATTATAGTAAAAAAATAAACTTTTTATACATCCCTAGACAAAATTTCTGAACATTTCTATTATACTTGAAAAAAAATACTAACATTTTATTGCATGAAGAAAATATTCAACCCCATGCTCGTATAACCGCAGGGCTTCTTCATAATTCTTCTTCTTGTCTTCCTCTGTAGCTTTGGTCACAAGCTCGATTGCCTTCTACAATGAGAGAAGAATTATCAAAGATTCTTTCAAGGATTCACACATTCAATCTTCTGTCTTATATATTCACCCTACTATACATTAACACAATATATAAAATCAACCTCCAAATTATACACTGATATTTAGCTCTGAAGAAATAGCTGATTTAAAATGCTGGTTTCAGAGTGATAAATAATAAACAGACTAAAAATTCACCAAATTTTAATTTTGTGATCTTCATGTTTAGATGGGTCGGCACACAAAAGAAATCATGTTGCTCTTAGCATAGCATGACCCACTTGTATTTTAAACTGGGGTACTCAAGTGGTGTCTCTCAGACACCATATTCAATTCATTTCATTGTTGTAATGATATAATGAAGAAAAACAACAACCTTTTAAGATAACAGCTCAGTTAAAAATATCAATTTCTAAAAATTATATAATTTTATCAGCTATTTGTGCATAACTATCAAATTTAACTTTCTTTTTAAAAGAGCAATTCACAGCTACTCACTCTAGCAGCTGTGATTTGATCGTACTTTGAAATATATTGCTGCAAATTTTGAATTTTACATTTACAAGAATTTATATTTGATTTTCATGCATTGATTTGATTATAATATAACATTAATAAAATAGGCAATATTATTTAACATATGATCATGCATATTGCATCCCATATGTAGGCTAAATTCATAAATATTATACACTATATTATAGCAAGCTTTAGCAGAACTCTCACAGCACAAAGATACCATTCACAATTTGACGATAATTTTGCAACATATTGATATATATTGCCAACAACAGTGATCTAGCGGAATAATATGGCAGTCATAAACATAATTTGATTTCATTTCATGTCTTTTTCTTGAAAATGGCCAACTGATTGCATCATATGACATTGTCTCTATCATCTGTTGATATAATGTGTTTGTATCTTGGGCCATTTACCAGAAAATGGATAACTTATGTCAATAATTTTTCAATCATGAACGAACAGACATGTCACCAATATAGTTTGTCTTGTTATAGATGGCAATCACCAAGTTAAAAGATTGTGCTTTTTAAAAGATCAAGGCAAATATCGCCAAGTCAGTTCAGGGAATGAAAAAAAGTAGCCAAACAGCAGTAATCAATGCTTTTGGTATTTACTGTGGTAAATTTTAAATACATGATATACCCCTATTTGGCAACTACTTTTTTTATCTCCATACCCGATTGGGCACTATTTGTTAGAGTTGCAGGCCGGACACTAGGAATACCCAATACATGTTTTAGCATTAGGTGATACAAACATGTTTTAGCATTAGGTGATACAAACATGTTTTAGCATTAGGTGATACAAACATGTTTTAGCATTAGGTGATACAAACATGTTTTAGCATTAGGTGATACAAACATGTTTTAGCATTAGGTTATACAAACATGTTTTAGCGTCAGGGAAGGTGATATTGGCGACATATAGCTATTCTGGCACAATTGAAAACATAGAAAAAAGTATACCATGTATTTGGAATAAACTTTTACTGTATCTTTTATAACAGATGCTTATGAGAAACCCTAGAGCAAGTACTTTTTGAGTTGTTGAGAATAATGTTGGTTAAGGCCATTATAGAATCAGGGTTAGCAAAATGAAACAGAAAAATACCAAGTTATTCCTGCAACGCAAATGGCACCACTACTACACGAGCATTCCCATCAAAGAAGTTAGTGAGTGTGTTCATTAGTGAGAATAATTAGTGTGAGTGGTCCCAAAAATGAAAAAAAAAGGAATTTTGTAAATAATTTTTTATGGTCACCTTCACCAGGGCCGCAACTAGAAACAGAAATCTGTTCTGATGCCCAGGATAAGCACCAATTTTTATGTCCTTTTTCTCATGATGTTTAATGAACAAAAAGTGGATTCCGCAGAAAGCAGAGATTCTTTAAGCGAAACTGTGGCAAGTTCTGCAGTTTTTGTTGTCCCAAATAGACTACCTTGGCACTTTGACCTTTTTCAAAATTTTCATAAGCGAAAAGAACTTTTTTCAAGCCAATGAGCTATCCTTATCTTACTTTAGTGGCATTATCAATTCATATTATCACCAGTGTCGTAGGTCTCGTCATAGTGAATTTTTCAACATTTCAACTGGATGAACATTCTTCAATCAGAAGAAAAAAACTTTTTTTCTCACCAATAGATTACCGTAGTTTCCTACTGAAAATGTGCCACTGATATGGTCTCAAACAGCAATCGTCATAAAAAGTTTGGTTGGTGCAGTGTTTGTTGGAACCAGCACTCCCAATCCATATGTAATCGTTTGTTGGATCTCGTGACGAACACTTTCCTTTATGGTTCCGTACTTCCTTCTTGCAATGTTCTCGCTATTGTTTTTGCTTTAATCACAAAATTGCTGATTTTCTTTGGTGGCCATGTTGAATTCTCACTATGTTTGGCGAGCAAAAAATCTGCATTGCCAAGGGTCCAAAAACTTGGCGAAATTAGAAATTGCCAACTTGGCACAACCTTGCAAATAGAATCTTAGCCCCATGCCCCTCTAAACCAGCATCCGGGGCACCAGACATGCCTGCCTCACACATCCTCTCTAGATCATAGTTCCCAAGGTTTTTGTTCCATTGCCCCCTACTTCAGGAATTTTTTTCTCTTATTGCCTCCCCCCCCCAGCTCAAGCAAACCCATAGGGTTCCCATATTATGCCTGTAGCTTCTATCGCCCACCGGGGGGGGGGGGACGATATTGCCCACTTTGGGAAACATTGCCCTAGATCTTCAGGCCTTGCAGCCCTGATCGCTACGTACAAGATAGAGAAGATAATTTTTACCAAAGATCATAGCTGTCGATTTCAGTTTTAGCAGCTTCAATTAAAATCAATTTATGGACTAAAATTGTTGCTTTATAACATTTACATGAAGCAAATTTTCATTCTTTTAATAACCTCATTTTGTCATCTTTCAAAATCAAGATATACAGTAACTGACCTATTTGTACATATCTCTAATAATTTGCTCGCTATGAGGCACTTTTAAACTATTACATATATAACTATATATAACTAGTTGAAGTATTTTTATAGTCTAACACGATTTTTAAATGTTGACAGAGGCATTTGAATGCCTCCTCATTACAATAAAATGCAATGACAAAAAATGAAACTGATTTGGTAGCATCCTACAATTATTAACGTTGGATGTTATTTACTTCATAAATATTGTATATCGTTCGTGGTTTTTATTGAACAATGGCAGATTTTTATAAATTTCAAGTCACTCATAATCTATAAAGTAGTAACAGGTAGCAATATTATGGGATTATTGGAACAACGTGATCGGATGTTATGTGTGATAGTATTTGAGAGATGATTACCTGCAACGTTCCCATTTCAGTTTCGCAATGGTTTTCTTTAGATGAAAATTCAAACTAACAATCTTTTTAGTAGCGATATTAAAATCTAAACATTTGACATGATCATCACATCACATACTATCATCATCACAAACAACGGTCATAACCACACAATGTGTCTCAAAAACAGTCTAAAAAAAATCTCCCCTGAATCAGTACCAGAATTTTACAACAGTGGGTATCCAGCGTCAAATAACCAATCAGAGTTTGTTTTGCATTTGAAGCATGTTCTTTTTTTTTTAATAAAATTTTTTTAATTCGTCATAGCCTATAGATGAACTCATATTTATGGTTTCTTGATTTTTTAGTTTCATCTGAAATATAGATGATGATTAAATATTCTTCAGTGATTTTGAAATTAAGTGCATAAAGTAAAGTTTTTTGTTCAATATAGTTATTAGGTTCTAACAAACAATTGAATTGACAAGTATTTTTCATCAGACCATATGCATGGCCCGTTTTTTGCATTTTAAGAAAAGGAGTTCAGGCTTAAACTGACCATATTTCTTCAAGGGAAATTTGGACTCCAAATACGGGAAAATACGAGACATTGCTAATCATCGCCAGAAATGACGCCAAAACTAGACAAAGTTGTCAAATATTGCTTTAATTATGGAAAAAATCACAATGGCGGGAAGCTAATTTCGCAAATGCACCGCTATTCCGCGATTACACGATTTCAGCCAATAAAATCTCTTCTTGGTTTAGAATAATTCCCACTACCTTAATATCGTACGATCTGTTGTGCTTTCGGTCACAAGGTGGTTTCGTTCGGAGCGTTTAGAGAGCAAAGTGAGCATTGCGAGGTTGCTTTAAAATTGGCGTCTAAAATTGGCGAAAAGGCGTAGAATTGAAGGTTGGCGAAGAAAATCGCGTTCTGCTTTTTTTCGTTCAGCCATTTTTTTTGTCTAGTGTTTGTCGTTGTTTTCTTGCTTGTTTCTGCTATTTATTTTTCTGTTGCCGTCTTTGTTATGTCATCCGATCATGGAAATAAACGGCCCTTATCAGGACCAAATACGTCTTCTGATACGTTAGAATACGGGGAATCGCTCAGAATTACGATGCAATTTGTGCGAGTCGGTGTTTTCCTGGGCAAATACCTTGAAAAGGCATGTGCGAACAATCCATTCAATTTCGGATACAGCCGTGGAAAAATTGAAGTGCCCCGAATGTGAAGCTATGTTCGGTCGGCACCATGTTCTCCGCAATCATCTGCATGAAAATCATGGTCTGGTGATAGAGTATGAGGAGCACGTATTTTCATCCATCCAAGGTGAGTTTATTTGTCGATGGTGTTCCTTATATATAGAGGCGTAGGCAGGGAGGTGTGCCTCTGCTCTTAGTTTAGAAATTTAATTACAATTACTGACACTAAACCATTTGAACATTTTGGATATTATGATTAACTACTAGGTGATTTCTCTGTTACACTCCCAAAAGGTTAAAACTTGTAATTGTCCCAAGGACCCACATTCCCTTCATTATTTGCATCCATCTTGATAACTAGAGAAATATTGAATTTATGTAAACAGCTATTTACTCTGCCGTGTCTGATTTAAATGCCATCCTCATTTCCAAAGGCAACTCTTGGACTGTGTAGACTCTTGCACAGTGCATAGCCCTAAGGCTGGAGTTGTAGTAGAGCGAAGAGATAAGCAGGTGATTTGGAAGGAGAAAATGCATTAGGGCAGAGGAAGAGGTGCCCACACATAGTAAACACGGTGGGGAAGAGCAAAAATTACCGAAGTGTTCTGAAATGTAAGGAGGTGATGATACCTCTGCAGAAGAGGGAGGGAGAAACAAACCAAACAGTAGATAGAGAAAAACCTTACCTCACGAGGGAAACAAGTATTATTTTTACTTCCAATCCTTGTTGAGTGGGCTCTTTGTCTCTCTGCTCGAGTATGTGAGGTGTACAACAAAACAATTGTTTTTGATGCTCTTCTCTAGCTCTTACCGTTTTGCTGCAGTATGTGTTCGGTCTACGAGGGGATGTCAAATCCCAGTCCAGTTGAAGGAGTTCAAAGTTTTTTGGTGAGAAGAAGTGCCAAAAATATTAGTCCCACACAGGTTGATTTTTCTCTGGAACCGCTCAGCTCATTTCAATCATCTAAACAACCAGCTATCTCTACCCTGTTGCTCCCCAAAACACCTAAATGTCAATGCTTATGTCTGATTTCACTGTTTGCAGGCGTTTGATAAGCATTTAAATTAAACATCTTTGAAAATTGTATCCAAGGATTATAATTATGTTAATTTCAGGTATGTTTGTCAAAATTGCCTTGAAGGTGCTCTTCATTTGATGGTGGGCATAAATAGTGCTCACTGCTCAGGAAGGTTTAAGACCCTTAATCTAAATACTCCAACTCAAAGTTGTTTTTTCATTGGTAATTTTTGTCAAGGTTATCAATCTAGTATTTAAAAGTGACAGGTATGAAGTTATTTATAATTTTGAAACTGATGGGTTTTTTTGTTTTGTTGCAGATTTTGATTTGTGGAAAGTGGAAATGGAGAAGCAGTCGAAATGTTTCTGTCGAAGGCACCATCAGTATAGCATAAAAGGAGGAATGCGGAAGACCTTTGTCTGTCATAGGTCGGGAAATTTCATTAGCAAATCCACTGGCCAGAGATGTTGTAAAAGTCAAGGTAGCAGAAAGATTGATGCCTGGTGTCCTGCAGAAATAATACTTCTAGTGAGCTCTGAAAAGGTTCAAGTACAGCATTGGAAAAGTCACTGGAGATACTAATGATTTAGAAGATCCAAATCTTACTAAAGCAGAGAGGCAAGAAGTTGCAATTGAGTTCATATTCATTTTTTCTTTCATGTATTTTTATTTCATTTGCCCTCTCCTTGTATCCGCCTATGAAGGGAAGTTTGACATTTGAACAATCAAAGGACCAAGCCAATCATTTTGATCTCGCTTCATTTTCATTATGAACCAGATTGTTTAGAATGTTGAAATTATACAACTTTTTCTAAAACTACTACTAGACCTACATGCATATCATACATATTCCTCAGAATTTCTAACAAATCTGTACATGTCAGAATGTTATGTGTGTGTTTCATATTTTCCATAAAAATACTGAAACATTATGGTGTTCATCTTTATACAGTTTAAAAAATAAAATCAAGATATTCTTAGTTCTATTCAAAGGAACCATGGCCAGTCAATTCGACCAGAACATTATAAACACTTTCATTGCTTGCACAGCTAATATTTTGTTGAATCATGAAATTTTGGACTACAAAAATTTTGTCGATCAAATTGTCACTGATATAGATGTTCAAGCTTTGGCTAGTTTTTTTTATAAATCACTCTAAAATATTTTCATTGAGGATAATACTGGAGGACGACTTATTTAAATAACTTGAGAAGATTATTATTTACAGGGCCATAACTGGGACTTGCGTGAGGAAGGAAGCAAACATGATTTTGCTGTCCCCCACCATTGTAAAATTTTATTTTATTCCAGTGCTTAGTTGCCCTTGGTCCCTCGATGCTCTGAAAGTAGGTGACCAATCACAGATAAGCACACGATATAGTCTTTGGCGCGATTGTTGATTGGCACTATTGGCGATTAACTTATTATTTATTATTGCCTTTTTTCGTTATTGAAGTTGGCAACAGCACTGATTATATTTTCATCCACGTTTTTATTTTCTGTAATCCGGTGGTTGTACCGCTGATTATATTTTTAATTTTTTAATACTTCAATTTTTTTTCATATTTTTCGTAGTTTTCAGTTTTTTTCGTCATGTCAACCTTCGAAGAAAAGACTCTGTCCTTTTCAGGGCCATCCACTTACGATTCGCGTTCACTGGCTCAGAAATAACGAATTATGTTGTTTATAAATTGCCACAGGAGTTCAATTCAGACTATCCGGACTTTAAAGGTGATTTCATCCTAGGCTACATGAATGAAGCTCAAGAGGAGACATAAAATATATGGCGAAGAGGTAATTTTTATTGATTCTACACGGCACAAACAAATACATCATTAGATACAAGATTAAAATGCATGCCAATAAACACAATGCAGCTATTATAATTTATGCACCATATTCAGATTCTTATCGACATGAATTTTTCTTTCACAGGGTCATCCCGAGACACTATCTTAAGGAGAAGGCAATACACATCCTGGCAGCATGTGTAAAGACCAGGAGGAAAAAGATGAAAGAAGACCCACCAGGATGAAGCAGCTGCCAAGACCCAATCCAAGGATAGAGAATATATTAACACAACTAAGCCGAAGAAGTAAGTCAAGATTGAAATGCATGCCAATAATACCTTTAATTTGTACCCTTCGTGCGAATCGGTGATTTTATGTGTTATTTTTCCATTGAATTAACATGCAGATATGTAAGTTTTGAGCCTTAATAGAATTCGATATTCTAAACAATTTTTTTCATCTCACCCTCATGTATGTGCCAGAAAAGGATTAAAAAGTCTAAACGGGTGATAGTTTTGTCTCCTCCCAACCTGTTCATCAATAGCCAGTGGGGTTGACAAATGTTTGCCGTAGCGGTAAAAATCATGGGGAGAAAGAAAAACTCAGCAAAAATAGTTTTTATAGTGGCGAAATTAAAATGCAGTCAAATCCTGTTTTAGCAAACTCCATGAGACTGGAGAACAGGGTTGGTGAAAAAAACTTTTTCTTGGTTTAAACCAGGTTTTTTCAAACTTCTAATAATTAATTAAAATAAAATGTTTATTAATGTACCTAACACTATTCCCATATTAATCTACAAATATTTCTTACATTGTAACAAAAATCCACTTCTGAAGTTTAGTTATTTTTTTGCTTAACTCAATAAATTACTTTGTTTGACAATTCTTAATGTTATTAACCATATAATACAAATGTTTTTCCTCCAGTTACTTTCAGTATGCTTAATTAAGAAGTTATTTTGCAAAAACTGCTATAAAAATTAGGTGAATATATTGTATTTAATGAAGCTGAAATAATGCAGATTAATTAGCAGTGATTTATGATATACATGGTGATTATAACCCCCCAAAGCAGAATGTTTAGTACTGTTCTGTGGCGAGATATCAGCTGACGAAATGTTCTGCGGTAAAAATCCCCATACATGTAATAGTGCATTTTTGCACTTTTTCTTAAAATTCTTCCTAATTGTTCTGCGACGTACGTCGCAGATTTTGGCACATTCTGCTTTAGGGATTATAACTAAAGTTCTGGTTTCAAAACACTTTTTAGAAAAGCCAGTATCAGAATGACTCGAATTTACATGGGAAAAATATTTAAAAATATAAAATTAACGACACTGTACTCATTCAACATGTGGGAAGTTTCCTAGCAGAATGCAAATGATAGCCAGTCAGAGCAAAATAATTTAATTAGCATTGCACAATTTCATATAATTCATGGAAACATTACAAAAATGAAGTAATTGAATAAATAAAACTGAACTTGCTTAAGAAATGTTAAATATATTACCCACTGTGTTCTGGCAATGAGGTGAAAGCGTAAACATGCTTGTTCAACAACAGATCAGAGTATGTCATGATGTGGATGTGCTTGCAATTCAACCACTGTTCATAACATAATTCCAAGGTTATGGACGGAAAGTTAAAGTATAAATAGTCTATCTGCGTTTTTTTATTTTTTATGGTGATTTCACCATTTGCAATCCAAGATAGAGGTCATGAAATGCAATTCAGCTATATTAAATAATAATGACTAATTAATTTTTAAATCACGATGCTTGAATGATGAATCGGTTTCCTTTGTAATTCGATAGTAACGCCGCTTGAAAAGTTTTCTTTGGTGATGAGTTAATTCTCACATCATTGACGGCTGATTTAGCAGCGAAAATCCGTGGAAAAATGACGTAATCAGCAGTACAGGAAAGGGGGAGCCACGGCCATTAATCTGAAAGTTTTCCCTTCCGCTTCGCAGATGGCGCTGCCATTCTTTAACATTCAGTGAATACGCTTACGTTTCAAGTGTCTTTGACTTGCACATTTTGCACTTTTTCCTTTTTGCCGAAAAAAATTCTCATTGCTTCAGAAGTATCCATGCAAATTTTCAAGTTATTCTGACCAGTAGTTCTTATTGTATAGTTTTAGAATCAAAACTTTAAATTATAATCAACCTGTATAATAATCTGTATAAATCTGTTACTACTATACAGGAGAACCTTGATTAACTGGGCTTAATGGTGAAAGTATGAAAAAAAAATTATTGAATATTAAGAGTGATATACAGAACCAGATAATGTTGCTTCTTATGGGAAAGAAAATGAAAATATCTGTGAGATAATGCAACTACCAGTAAAATGGTCTCTGTCCTGATTTTTTCAGTGTAATGGGATTTGACTGCAATTCAAAATTTGAATGTTTACTTTTACTTCCATGGGGATAGTTCTAAAAAAAATAACTTGAAATAAATTTAAATTTGCTACATTATATAAGATCTTGGTTAACAACCTTTGAATATGTTTTTGCACTAAAAAAGCAAATTCTTTTAGCATATACTATTTTTCGGTTATTGTTGCTAAGGGAAATGAGCTTGTTAAAAACTGTGCTTAAAATATACACATTTTACATGAAAAGTTACCACAATTAATACTATTCGTGTTGACTTGGTTGTGATGGGAGCTTCCACTATGATATTCCGAACATACAATAAAACCTTGTTAAGTCGTCACTCCGGTTAAATCGTCATTTTTCTTCAGACCCTTCCAGCTCTCATAGACCACAATGTTATTAAACCCTCATTTACTCATTGCTAATTTCGGTTAAGTTGTACTATGAAAAAGTTATGAGAAAGAGAAACAGAATATTTTTATGGCTCCCATTAAAAAAAGAGCTTGTTAACAGCATTGCCATATGCTTAAAAGTCACCATAAAATCCTATATACCCAAACGGAACAATTTAAGTAACAAAAGTTACGCTGGGGAAGTTCATTTGCCAAATAAGGTTTTTGGAACGTTGGGGACTGTTCAGGCTAGATCTCATTTCTGCCTGAGCTCCATTAGAGAAACTGGACAAACCCCGAGACACCCAAGCTCTGTCGCAAGAAGCAACGTAAGCACTTCGGGGAGGGGGGGGGGGGCATCTCTGGAAAAACCAAAATTTATTGATATGTCAAAGATTACATATAGTGCAAGGAAATCAAAAATTATGTATAAATCGAAGAATCAAATTAATCAAGTTAAAGTCAAAGTGCAACGCAGGCGCGGGAAATAAATAATCATAGAAAGCATGGAATCTACTAATTTAGGGCTTGAAATTTAAACAAAATATCTTTGTTGAAAAAATTAGACATGCTTTCCCAAGTTGAGGTCTTCTGTTTACTTTTCCCTGCCCAGGGCCCCTCCACCAAGTCAAAAGTGTTCGAGATTACTTTGTAGCTGCATCATGAACTACTGATGAAGAATTCAAACACTAAAATTAAATCAGATGTATATGTAAAATTAATGTGCAATTGAGAGTTCTGTTATGAAGAAAAGCTACATATTCAAACAGTTGCTCTTTTAGTCTATAAATTAAAAATTACTAGTTTAAATCTAAATGTACAGTATATTTCACTACACAAGTAATAAGAGATAAAAAAGGTAAAAAATTTCTATTATTTTTTCTTTCGCAATCTATAAATTTTATTAATATTGTTATTTTGATTCATACTTTAATAAATGTCATATTACTTTAAATTTATACGATTTTCATAACGTTGCACATTAAATCTGACGGAACTCCGCTTAAGCCGTCATAATTTTTCTTTAACTTGAGGTGACGACTTATCGAGGTTTTACTGTATTTGAGTATGCTATGAGCAGAGGCCGATTTAATGGCAGTGGCACGCCCGGGGCCCGACTTAAGAGAACTGCAAAATACCCATGCCTTTTCTGATTAAAGGGGCCCCTCCAAAGCGTATTAAAGACGCTTTATTATTGATACGCTTTGGGCCCCTCCTTCTGCGCTCGAGATCTCAAACGACCTTAATCCGCTTTTGGTTATAACGACATATTTTCCATACGGCATTTCTATAAATCGATAAAATTATGATGTAAAAATCTTTGCCAAGCATTTGAACTCATAATGGAACAAATTTTTTTCATTTATCAGATCTTAATTTCATTTAATCGCCCGTTTTACGACCCCTGATATTTTGCGGCCTAGTAATATATGTGCGACCGCTGACTTTTGTAAGTTCGGCGCTGATTCAGGCTTGTAAGAAGACTGGGGCAACCGGGGAACTGCCCTAAGGGCCCAAGCCAAATGGGCCAGAAAATGTACACATATTTAGCATAACAATAGATCTTTTTAAGGGAGTCGTAAGAAAAGTCTGCATGGGGGGGGGCGCCCTATAAGGCACGCTACGGATCTGTACTGATGTAATGATGTAATAACCATATTTCCCAAAACGCGGCAGTGAATGATTTTTGTTGAGGTGAAACATTTCTAATTAAAAAAATATTTTAACACATTTCTCTAAGGCCGGTATTACAAACTCTGATAAAATCCCTTTTATAAAACTTTTATAGTGCAAACAAATTCCCCCTAATTCCGGGATTAGGCCGGTATTACACTATAAAAGTTTGATAAAATCCCTTTTATAAAACTTGAAAAATCTAACCTATAAGGTTATTGGTTACATTCTAGAAAATACAACCGTTGACCTTATTGGCTGCATTTATCAAGTTTTATAATAGTACTTTTATCAAACTTTTATAGTGTAATACCGGCCTTACACTACAAAATTTTAATAAAAATACTTTTATATAACTTGAAAAATGCCAATAATAAGATTATTGGTTACATTCTAGAAAATGCAACCCATGATCTCATTGGTAGCATTTTTCAAGTTTTATAAAAGGACTTTTATCATATCAAACTTTTATAGTGTAATCCCGTATTTTGATTGAAATGAAATAAATTTTTATACCGTAAAATACAGAAAATATGGTCATCTAGTTTTCTTGAGCAAGTTTTTGTTTTAAGAGTTGGCAACAAATCATCTCTATCTTTCTTGGCGACAAGAGCCCATGCGATAAGCTATTTATTGTGGTAACCTTGACTGGAGCTAACGCAAAGGATTCTGGGACTGTTTTTCCCTGAGAACAATAGGCTCACTTTACTCTGCAAAGGGTCCTGGTTTCGTTATGTAATTACTAGAATGTATTCCAAAAATTAACACTGTATGCCAAACAAAATTATTAATTTTAATTCGCGTAAGGGAATGATTGAATACAAGATATACAGGAACTGGATTAATTAAAACAGGAAATGATTAAAATTCCGTGCTTAATGCTAGCGAGTGATGGTGGTAATAAATTTCTAAAAAGAATTTTCACTTGAAGTATATGCTTTTGGTGATAAACAGTTTTAAGTTCTCGTCTATCAGCTGAATTAGTGTAGGTGATAGTGTATCGGAGTGCGAACCTGAAGACCAAGATTCGAGTCTCACTAGCGAAAATTTTCCTTTTTTTTTCCTCGTCAGAAAATGATTTCAACATTTTAATTCTTTTTGCTGATGCAATACATTTTACACAATATATTTTGCAGACTCTTAAAATGCAAATACTGTGAATCAGTTAAATATCATAATAAAAGCATGCAGAAGAAATTAAGACTAATAATAAAAAAAACGTAGTTGCCTTTTAGTGTCTTTTCTTTTCCTAAGTACCGATTTTTAAATATTTTATAGCTGTGTACGACTAATTAACGTGCATAATATATATATATTTTATACAATACTTTTTCTGTTTGTTTTTAGTCGATTTGCTATCGAAAAAGGCATTGATAAATTGGATCGAAATATTTTACTAAAATTTGAAAATATTTTTGTGATCCGCCCCTTTAGCTGTTTGAATATTTCAGTTTGTACCGAATTTATAATGTATTTTTTTTGGCCGAATCTTAAAACTTCGGTATATAATAAATATTATAACAAAAAATATGTAGAAAAAATTATCTAGACCAATAATAATGCTCTAAAATATGTAATTCCTTTTAGCATATCTTTACTCTTCAGAAATTCTGATATTTAAATAGATGTTTAAATATTTCATAGTTGTTTGCGATTATTAACATGCAGGATATATTTTTTCATACTATAATTTATCGGTTTATTTTTAGTCGATTTACTATCGAAAAATGCATTAATAAATTGGAGAAATTTTATACTAAAATTTACAAGGATTTTCCATCACATTTTCAGAAATTTAAAGTCGTTATCCTCCTTTAACTGTTTGAATATTTAAGTTTGTTTTCAATGCATAACTTTGTTGGTTTAAAAAATAAAATCGTTTTTATAACATTGAAAATAGCGCGATTGAACATTTGAAATGCCTCGCGGAACATCAGATACGAGATCCGCGATCAGATACGAAAATGAAGATATCGTAGAGTTACGCAAATTATTGTAGAGGCTGAAGCAACGTGATTGGCTGTGTGGAAAAAAGTTACGAAAAACATCGTGTAATCGCGGAATAGTGGTGCATTTGCGAAATATGCTGGTGGGAACTGAAGCATTACTGCAAATTGCAGTAGATTAAAATGAATTCCACAAAAAAAACCTTCGCCAAGACAAATGTGGGTGATTAATGTTCTTATTTATAGTTGTAATTATCATAACATAATTTATGAGTCTAAAAGGACTTCAATAAAGAATAAAAACTCAAGTAGGCTTCGTGTACAAAACAGGAAAAAACGGGATGCTTTTGCCAAAAAGTTGGGATGGCCGGAAAAACAAAAAATACTGGGACGTATAAGGACACCAGCATTTTGTGTGTGTCCTCAGGGCTACCTTGCGACCCCTGCTGTTTCAGTTCGTAGAAGGTCATAATGCCCGGATGGAACGAAAATTGGCATAAACAGATGTTGCATTCCACAGTGAAATTGCCTTTGGGTGCCGATAAAGCACATGACACCCCCCCCCCCCCAACATCCTGGAACAGGGACCCGTAGGCTGCGCTCTTCAGCGAACCCCCTCAATAGTGAACTAATAGTGTGAAAAAAAGACAAAAAATGACCAGAATGGTCCAGGCCCCAGTCCTGAAGCTCCGCCAGCCCTACTCTCGTGGGGTTCAATCCATACAGTGGATCCCGCTTATAACGTTTTCCTCCTTAGTGCGACTTATTTTCCTCTCTGGTGCCAACTTTTGTAACTAATACTCATCGAGATTTCTAGTTTAAAGCGTTTTCACGCAAAAAGTGTTGTACGAAATGGCTGTTGAATGACGTTGGTACTGAATCACGTGATTTCGCTCACGCACCTCTAATAATCCCCTTCCTCTCCCAGTCCGAACAAATCAAGGGATTTTTTTTCCTTGCTTCTGAAGAAAGAGGCTACATTCCGCATCGGCCTCTTTTATTCGCTGTACTGTCTTGAGGACACATCTCCCCTCAAAACTTCTATTAACAGACGACATTGTTGGATCGATTGAACAGAAAAATATTTATGTTTCACTTCTGCAAAAATACAGTTGTTCGAAATGTTTTAGTAAAATAGTTGAATGAGTGGAGCAGTTATTTAAAGGAGTTATTTTTTTTCCACTTGGATGAATCATATACGGTTCTATCCCAAAAAAACGGCAAGCAAAGCTAAAATCCAGTCACTCAGTTATACGATTTTCACATTTATATGACGTTTAGCTTTGGTAGCAATTGGTAACAATACATTTTAAATAACAATACAACAAATACATTTTAATGTTAAAATAATTCATTTATTTATTTAACGTGAAACCTCAATTATTCGACGTTTTCACTTCGACTCAAACTCGGAAACTTTTGAAAAAAATCCGTCATTTACATCCATCAAATGCGCACAAAATGTTTGTATGCAGTGTTCATCGCCCCCTGTGAAGTGACGTTAAAAATCCGCATAAAAAAATTTAAAGATGCGGTGGTGAATTTTCGTTTTTTTGCATCTGTTTTCCTGCAACTGAGTAGTATAAAAAGGGTTAAAAATTCGAGAACGGTTAGAGTAAACTTCATTCACAAACTTAATTTTACTATGTTGGTAATTATAATTCATAAAACATATGTATATACATATTTACATTGATTGAAGTCAAAGTAATATTGGCATCGCACAAAAATATCTATTAATAATAAAATTATTTTTAATAAAAGACACAACTACAATTGTCACTTAGTTATAATAAAAATAATTTTATTATTAATAGATATTTTCTAAGTGTGTGGTGACTGTCGCTTAGGTTTACTAAGCAGCAATCTCAAATCCTCACAATTGAATATCTAAGTGATTTCGATTTTTGTTGAAAGATTTGTGACTGCATTGAAATATCTCGCACATAAAAAATTTTGTGCTATATTAGAACCTCTCAATAACGGACACTCACGGGACCGAAAAATTTTTCCGCCAACGAGGAGTGTCCGTTAATAATCAATAGCACATCCGAAGTACCGTTGACGTAATTCAAGTGTTCGGTAATGGGAGGTGTCCGCTAACGGGGAGTGTCCGCAGGGCCGCAACTAGGGGGAGCAGGCGAGTCTCATTCTCACGAGGCCTCCTCTGCACCTGAGATTCCCCCAGGGATCGCCCCATGCGTAAGACTCCACTGGTTGACAGTCAAAATAACAACAATAAGGAAAATAATTCCGTCCCCTCTCCAAAAGTGCACCCAGTCCGAGGTGAAAGAGCAAAAAAAAACAACGTAAAAATAAAAATGTAGGAAGCAAAAGGGGGGAGAGAAAGAGTGGCCAACGCGTTCTTACTTCTTAGAAGGGAAGGTGTGGGACTTGGGACGAGACCCAGTCGTGAGTTCCAACAATTACAAAAGGCCTTTTAACAGGACATGGCTCACTTGAATTTCCGCGGCTCGTCACGGATCATTTGTAGCCAATAGCAGCAGGCAAAACGGGCGAAAAAATCTCAGCGGTTCATTGATCATTTCCAATCAATTACAAGAGGCGTTTCAACGGGAAACAGTTCACTTGAATTTCTGCGGCTCACGGCTTGTCACGGTTCTTTTCACCAATGTTTGCAAAAGCCTGCTTGTTCTTGGTAGTTTCTTGTACATGGAGGAAAGAATACAATGAGGAGACATCAGGCACGAAAATTGAAGCCGTTGCGGCAACCCTATGGATTGACAAGTAAGCCCAAACAAACCGCTTTTTTCCCTGTACTTAACATGTGTTTTGCAGGATCGAATTCTTTTCAAATATTAATAACTAAATAAATTTAAGCACCATGACTATTTAATGCGTCTTCAGGTAATCTACATGATCCAATAAAGGGGAAAGATAAAACTTTATCCTTGTATAAGGGGTTTTATATTTTTAATTTATTTTTGAAAGGGGAAGATCATTTTTCAATCTCAACTCGTCATTTTTAGTTCAGTGCCTTCAATTTATTTTGAAAATTCGATGTATCACATTAATGTCTATGGGAATATGATTAATTAAAATAACATGAAGCTCCAATAAAATGTAATTTTCATAATTTTTTCTTTAAACTGTTTATTTTGCCTCTTTGTTTCGTTCGTCATTATGATAGATCCGGGGCATTTTGAAAGTGTTTCAGGCCTATGGGCGCTCATCTTAAGCTTTACATGAGGAAGTTTGATTTCTGAATCAATTCTGAGGTGTTCGAGCACCTTCTGACAGGGCCGTAGCTAGGATTTTTGCCACTCGGGGCAAACAGCATTTTGCCGTCCCCGTGCCTCAAAGTACTGGAAGTGCTCGAACGTCCTCCGCCACTGTGTATTCATGGTTTTGCTGCCTGTAGGCTATACAAATTTCGCCACCCTTCTTCTGTTCCACTCTGATATTCTTGAACACGCATTACTGAAATATATGCCGCCCATCCGAACCTTCCGCTATGTGGATATAGATAGTATTGAGGAAAAAAAAAATATTAAAAATAAAAACTTTTTTTAGGAGCCGCGATGAGTCATCTCTATAGTATTTAGGAAAATAATCACTTGGGCTGTTTTTTTCCTCTTCATTTTGTACCTATTACTTTGCTTTTAAAGTGGTATGTGTACGAAAATTTGACAAAAAAAAATTGTCTGTGTTCGACCTGGACTGGAAGTATTTCTACAATATTTTAATATAAACAGCTGAAAGACATTATATATGCTAATATTTTGCATTAAAATGCTCTTTTCACAAAAAAGTCAGATTTTCTCAAAACACCGCTTGATTGTTCGAGTGTCTTTAAACATTGTCTCTCTCTCAGCACTGAGGCACATGCTTTGGCAGAATTTTTTTTAGTATTAAAATGCTGAAAAGAAATTTTGCGGCACAAGATATGGGTAAATTTTGGTTATTTTGCAAAAGGTTCCATGTTGTTGAAGTTAATATTCGAAAACAAATAACAACTAAAATTGTAAAAGCTCTCGTTCAATTGTATAAATATGTTCACAGAATTTGAGGGGGAAAAATCGAGTTCCTAAAGAGTGAACAGTAAAGTTTTAAATGTTTTTTAAAAACGGGATGTTTCTCATAGGAAAGCATGGGAAGCCACGGTTTGTTTGGGCTCACTTGGTCCCTTTAATAGAGCGATCACTGGCTTCATCTGGCAACCCTGATTCCCCCATGCTTCCTCAACGGACACGCTGGTCACGCCACCTCCTGTTATTCTTTCCTCCATGGGCATAAACTAAACGCCATGTAAACGGGTTGTAGCGGAAATCCCTGTTACGGGTAACTTCCCGGGATATTTTATTGCACAATGTAAACGGGGCTCTGGATACTATTAAGACGACTTAACATTGGGGGGGGGGGGGTCTCTAGCTCCTTCGATTGCTTCACGGCTACCAGCCCCCATGGCCCCCACATCCTGAAGCAGGGCCCCTGAGCTGGGATCTTTTACGGGCCCCCCGACCAGACTTTCACGGGGCCCCTTTATGATGAATTTATAGCGTGAAAAAACAAAAAAATGAGTAAAATCACACCGGTCCCCAGGGTTGGAGCCTTGTCAGCCCACCCCTTGTGGGGGCCATGAGCCTACCCTTGAAACTCGAACGAGTTCGCCATTTCTTCGGAGTGGTGTAGCAGAGGTAGAGCCTCTGGTATTGTGAAGGAGGAGGGGTATATCTTCCGTAATGGAGTAGGGTCGGTGCTCGGTTCAAGGCTTGGTACACCTTGTCCTTTCGCCTCCTACTCAAACCCCAACCCGTAAACATTGAATGCACACAAGAAATATGTACTGCGAGGCTCACGCAGTTCCGGTGAAATCCAAAGTCCGTGATCCACGGAATTCCCACACCGTCGTCGTCAGATTCTCTGCGGTCTGCTTATGCAAAATAGGTAAGCTTCGCAAACGAGGAATCGGAGTATGGCTCTCACCCTCCCCCTCCCCCAGAGACAAACAGGCTGGTCATCTCAGAGTCTCGATGACAGGGTCTGATGGTGAAAATGACCTGACCCCTAAAGCGGGAATTAGCCTCATTCTCTAAAAACATCACATTCCACCTTTTCGGGGTGGGGGATTAGTAGCTGGAAGGGGGTTGCTTTTATTTATTACAATTATTACCTAGTATGGTATATGAAAACACTGAATACTAAATTAATGAATTAAATATGAAAAAGAGGTTTCAAATTCTCTGCCAACAAATATTTCTAGATGTTTTTGGCTCCCAAGCAAATATTTTTGAAAAATCAGGCAAAATGTATTTCACTGTTCAGCGATTTTTTATTTATTTATATAATATAACTTATTAGAATTTGTATTTACAATAAAAGGATACACAAAGCAATGCACAGAAAAATACAAAAACAGTAATGTTATCAAAATATTTTTTATTCCCGAACTACATTCATATTATCAATCTAATTCAAAGGAAATTGGTTGCTGCTCTAAGCATTATCATAAAATTTTTGTAAATGTTTATTAATGTATGAGGGGAACTTCAAAAACACATTTCAAAATTTTGATCGGATATAATTACTAATATACATATACTCTCTTGCAATATTATACATTATGAAAAAAGTCTTACTCTTATATTGCACTCATTTATAAAATTTCCATAAAATTCCATAAAATAGTTTACAATTTTAAATGGTGAATTATGAACACATAAATGACATTTTAGTTGAAAATATTTAATGGGATCATTTTTTTTTAAATACTAAGATTCAAAATTAAAAAGACTTATATCTCCTGAAAAATGCAAAACAAAAATCTAATCAAAATGCACACACACCTTCGTACTTTTTCAAAAATACTTCAAATTTAATTCCCCATACTTTCTCAACGGATGCGCTGGTCACGCCACCTCCTGTTATTCTTTCCTCCGTGTATGTGATGGAAGTGTAAGAGCCGGTTCTTTTTTTAAGAATCGTCGCTCACTCCCTCTTTGAAAAGAGCCGCTCTTCTAGACGGTTCATGAGCGGATCGCCTATCTCGTACTATTTTCGTTTGTTGTCATAACTACACGTGCACGTGAAAGCGGTAATGTGAATTTTGCAAAGTGTCACGTCATTCTTCCTTGCTAAATAAGTGAGAGGCAGTATAAGAAAAAAATTCGTGCAAACTGATATTGACAGCAACATAACGTGAAAATGTCAATTATATAATAATTATCAAGCATAAGCATCTGTAATTATGAGTGCTTGATTACTTCGTTTTTTTGTTTCGGGTTTTTTTTTTTGCAATTTCAACCAAACACATAAACATTGAATCACACTGAACAATAAATTTTGACAAACTTTGTGCGTTTTATGCAAAAAAGTTATTTCTTATATAAATCGTGCGCTGGACACTAAAATAACAAATTGTAACACAACAATAGTATATGTCTCTGCCCTGAGGTAAAGGGCACTGTTTATTTTCATCAATATTGGGATAACGCTATTGATTTGCAGTATTTTCGGAACCGGAACATCTCATACAATTCACCAACAATAGTCATCCAACATATAGAGGGGTGATCATTTTCCATGGTAACATTGTCTAAGGTCCTTATTTTTTCATCATACAATAATGCTTGTAATGCACTTTTTAACTGTTAGCATGGTAATATCTGAAAAACAAGAGCCAATAACAACATTAAACATTTAAAAACGTAATAAAATTTAACATGGTAATATTTCCAAAACGAGAGCCAATAATAAAACCTTTTTATGGTAATATTCATGCTCAGCACATCAAAACCACTCGCAATTGTATATTTCCATGTCGGATACAATTGCATTGTTTTCCGTGCAACACAATGCTAATCAAGACTCAGATTAGGTATTTTTTGCAAAAATAAGACTCAGAATTTTTTTTTTTTTTTTTTTTTGGTGTGTTTAATAGTTATATGTAAAAGTTGTATTTTATATATATATAAAATTCTGTGTTTTTAATGTTTTCGATAAAAATGTACAATTTCTGTTCCACCTCCTGTAAACTTTTTATGTTTGTATACAAAACAGAACCTTACATTTATATAATGGGCTGCTTGAAAATTGTCAGAGCTGAGCAACAGTTCAAAATCTTTAGAAGCATATCTAGCAACAATAGTTTTTCAATTGTAACATCTTTTACTTTTGTTTCTTTGGTTTGCAAACAATACATTCTTTTTAATATTTATCACACTATAACAGTTTGTCTCTTTTTGAAAGCTTTAGGTATAGACAAAACCCTAGCAGCATCTGTCATTTCTGCTAGTTTATATTTGTAATCATCAAGTTTTCTTAATTAGTTTTATCCACTATTTCAGTTAAGATAGAAGATTTAGAGATGTGAGGTGAGAATATTCTCCTGGATGTGAAAATTGGAGAATAATCAAGAATATTCATTTTTCTTTTAAATAATTTAAATTTTTTTACTAATTTTGTTTATATTGTAAAATATAAATCAGTTTTCATTGCCTGAAACATTTACAACAAAACAATTTTTGGTATAATCACTCCCCAATGACAACTTTTAGTTAACAATGACAACTCCAGGTCATGATGAGAGGTTTTAAAAGTTTGGCTATAAAGATTTTAGAAACCATTAAATTAAAACATTAAAAAATTATTTTAAAGTTAGATAAATTTTCAGAAATAAGTTCACAACAAAAGAAATTAAATCAAATTTGATTGATAAAGGAAGCAATTCTTATACAATCACCTTCATTCTAAGAAGATACAAAACTGTTGTTTTCTTCAATGCACATACACTTAAATACTGTATCACTCACATTTCTTTGAAAGTTGTGTAATTCAGCCCTGTTGGTTTAATTTTCTTGCTTTCAAACTTTAATATTGTGGTCTACAAACTTCAATATACCCATCTTGACGGGAAGAGAGACAGGAACATTTTCTCCGGAGAATATTCTCTCAGGGACTACTATTATTTTCTCTCAAAGGACTACTATTATAAATTACTAGAGAATCTTCTTATCAAAAATAATTATTATTCTCAAGTTATTTATCGAGATTATTTATTATAATACATGTTATTACATACATTCTTGATAATACTCTCTGGAAAGATTTCGGTACCTGAAGAATATTCTCATTGAGGAGAATATTCTCTGGAAGGACTATTATTAATAACTTAGAATAATAATAATGTAAGAATAATTCTTATTATTTTCTATAAGAATATTCCCCAGTAATTTATGAAAGTAGTCCTTTAAGAGAATATATTCTCATCAAGAACTTATAAGAAAATTCTGAAGTTATTTATAATAGTAGTCTTAGCAGAGAATATTCTCGAGAATTTTACATCACTAAGAAGATTTATTGGAAAAATTAAACATTTTCATGAAAAAAAAATCTGGTTAGCCAAAAAATATATGGGTCATAAAATGGTCACCCTGAACCCCAACAAAAGATTCTTTAAGGAAACACATATTTTCTGGATTTTATGCCAAGGTGAAATCAGAAAGAAAAGTCATCTGGTCTTCACCAGGACTCGAACCCAAGCCCTCTTGCAAACTGGGCAAGTATACCATCTACACCACTGAAGACATGACTCTTCCTGCCTTATTGCACTGTGATGTGAGGCGCTGAAATATAAGCATTAGTAGCTTCTTAACTTCAGCCAATGGCCACCAGGTGGGACTGACTGCTTTTCTCTTAGCCCAATATACTAAGGAAACCAAGGGTGTAGAGGGGGACTTGGGGGGTCTGCCCCCCCCTGAAATATGAGAAAATGATAAGAAAAAGATAGCCAAATCTATTGTTTTATCACTTTGGTCCCCCCCCCCCCCACGAACGAAATGTCTGGCTATGGGCCTAAAGGAAACAGATATTTTCTGGATTTTATGCTAAGGTGAACTCAAGAAGTCTGCTCTTCCCCGAGACTCAAATCCAGACCCTCTTGCAAACTAGGTAAGCATGCTACCATCTACATCATACGACCCTGCCTTCCAAAAGATTCTTTGTAATTAGTGCCCCTATAGATGCCTTCACCTCAAGGGGATAAAACACACTGCTGGTGCGGTGTATAGGAAAGAGGAAATGACAAACCTACGAGCCATAGGAAATAGCTTACTAAAAACAAAAAGCAAAAGAAGGATATGGAAAAACCTGAAAAAAAAGAACCACCACTATGAAAAGTTAATTGCCAAAACAAAAGTAGAGATTATACAGTAGGACCCAGATAACTTTACACCTCAAAGATATCGATAAACATGTCAACTTAACCCTTTAAGCGGTTTTTAAAATTTTCCCCGATCCACATTATAACTACCACATTGGCTCTATCCCTACCACTAGCATTTTATAGTCCCATAATAAAATGCATTGACCGTGATGCCACATTGCCATTAACCGCCGTCTCTGGATTGCCTCTGTAAGGGTTAAGGGGGTAGTCAAGATTGTGTGAGGGTAAGATCAAATGGAACCTTGCAATTTTTAAATATAGTTGATGATCTATATACAGAGATGCCGCTGTACTCTAATTTACCTGGATTCCGGGGCCCAGGTTATTTGAAAATCTGGGTCCTTTTTAAGTGAAAGTGGGTTCCTCTAAAAAAAAATTTATCTTGAAAAAAATTATGTCCCCCCCCCCCCCCTATAATTCACTGGTATCTCTATGAATTTTCTTCCAGCATTCCCCAGGTCTTTGATCACGTGCTTATATTTCTTTGTTGAGACTGAGTGGTGGTCCATGTTGCAATGCATTTCTAAAAACATGTTCCATCGAAAGGTTCATTTACTTTCATTTTCTTCTAGTAGGAAAAGTTTGCAAAGAAGCTCATTAGCACTGAGAATATAACGTATGAAATTTCGCACATGTAATAAATCTAAAACAAATATACAGTTGATCCCGCTTATAATGTTCCTCCCATTTAGAACATTTTTCTACTTAGTACAACTTATTTTTTGTTGCCCTAACAATAAACGGAAATCTTAATAAGAATTACTTAAAGTGTTTCCTGTTTAGGACATTTTTTGTGATGGTTTTTTGAATAACGTTATAAGCAGGATACACTTTAATCAACAGTTGGAGGCACGCATTTATATATTTACTAATAAATCAATCTATAAATACCCTTCTGATTGATTTTATATTTTTTTTTTTTGCCCTTTTTAGCCTTTTTCTTCTCAACTGGTTATGGAAACATATTTTAATTAGAAAAAGTATCTAAATAACATGCCCATTTTACCTATGTCATTTATTTTACTTTGCTGCCTCCCCCTCCCCAGTAAGCTTTCTGGACATGCTATATTTATATGCCTTAAAAACCCATATTTGCCTTATTACGCACCTATACAGTTTTTGTGGTGAGCTGCAAAATGTCCGATACCAGCCTTGTGGTAATTTCAGTAACATAAAAATTAGTCTTTTAAGGCTTTTTTTTTTTCTTCAAATGCCACAAGGAAGGAATGCTGCATTGTAGTGGATAATCATAAAAACACAAAAAAAGTGTTTTAATTTTTTGTGTTTTTATGTGCCATATCAGGCATGTGGTTGATAAAAATACATGCCCAGAAAGAATTTTTACATGCCTCGGGCAATAGACGTGTCCAATAGGGTGGAACAAAAAGGGGTGTTTTTTCACTTTTTTTTAGAAATTGATGTTGCCTTAGTATTCAAAAGATGCCTTTCAATGTTTTAAGAAGTTATACCAAAATCTAGGAAAATATTTTAATATCTTAAGGTTCCTCACAGACCCTAAAGATAGAGCAAAACGACTTTTCTAAGTACACATTATAAAAATCTTTTTAAACATAAACGACGTTGATTTTCAAAAAGCATTCTCTAAAAAAAAAAAACCACTTAATTTAAAAGTTATTCAGTACATGAGGCAAAACTGAATATATATATATATATAAACCCAGAGAAATGCTCACAAAAGTTAAGATTTCCATATATGTTATAACTGACAAGCATATTTGCTTATTTGCAGCTGTCATAGCAGTTGAAAGGAGAATTTTTCAAGCACTCTGAATATAGTGATTTATAGAGGGAGATGAAAATAAACCCTTTTTTTTTTGGGGGGGGGGGGACAAGACTGTACCATGTTCCAAATTTACAAAAAGAACCTAGTTTGACAAAGTATGTGTCAACAAGGAGAATGCCTCTATTGCTTCCTCTGTTATCACACTGTTATTACATTTCACTTTTTTGCAAAATAGTCCGTTTTTTTTTCAAACGATGGAAGAGTACTTCTTGAATTTATTCTGGCTTGAATGAAGCCTTCACGACTCTTGGTTGTTGATACAGCAAGAAATGCTTCAGTTACGAGTCATACGCACCGTTCAACTGCTTGTGTGTGAAAATTTGGTATAGATGGAAAAGCAGGTTCGGATCATTTTTGTAGGTCCATTTCCTAATTTTTCATAATAGGTGGTTCAGTCACTCGCACTTGATCCCATGCACATAGTTCCGAATCGTGATTAGCAGAAAAGTTTATTTTCGGAACATGGAATGTACGGATTTCTGCTTCTGATAATCCTTCATTTCTAATTTTCAAAATTCTCTTGATTCCCAGTTTTGTAAATGAGATTCTCACCTGAGAGTAATGAGAGCGATAAATTCTCTGGGTGGACGTAGAAGTTTTTTTCTCCCATCGCCCCCAACACAATCTAACCCATAGGATCCCATGTTATACCTGTAGCTTCTACCGCCCCTGCCCCTGGAACATTCCATCGCCCCAGGGGGCGTTGAAGCCCATGTTGGGAATCACTGATCTAGATGTTTCACAAGATGCCTTAGAGGTAACTCATTAAAATGAAAAAGACAAATAAGCCATTGCAAGGGATGGCCTATTTTTTCTGTATTAATTTGATAACACCATTTTTATAACCAGTATTGGTAAAGTCCTGTTGCATCCGATCGTTATCAATTCCTTCGTATCAAAATCTTGCTTCAAAAAGTCTAGGATTGATGACTTTATATCCCTTGCTTTACTGCTTCTTGGAGTTGTTCAAAAGCAAATGAAGTACTTGCTTTGACACCGATTGATGGACCAGCTTCAGTACTAGTAGATAAAAATGCTAACTTCAACGGCAAACTGTGTTTTGGCTCATATAGATCACTTTCCTCAGAATCGTTGGATATAGATAAGTTTTCAGTGGTTGATGAACTAGTTTCCGCCGTTTCTTCTTGAGATGACTTCAAATGGGATACCATTTTCATTTTCCTTTGTTCATTGTGTTCATTGTTTTTCAATTTTCTCATTATTAGGACATCTACTCGACCAATGGCCATCTTGCGTGTACTTCTCTGATAGTGTAAGAAATCTCGTTCTAAATTTGGAACCTTTCTTAACTTGTTATACTTACAACCTTCAAAATCACATTTGCATGCTGCAATGTCGAACAATTTCCTTGCTTCGCACTGAAAAGATTTCAAGTTCAACTTGAAAGTTTGAGAATCTTTCCTTGCTTTCATATTTTTCTGAAGATTCTTGTATTTACAGTAAAAGTCTTTGAAAATTTTGTATATCCGTTGGTGAGAAACCGTAGGAATTGAAGCAATTTTCCAAATATTTTCTATCTTTAGCACGATAATTTCAAGAATGTCTGCAATAGCTGGATCTTTTCTTGATTGTTGTGCCTTCATACTGCGTTGAGTCAGCAAATAACAAAGCATAACATCGCCATAGGTGGGCAAAACCCGAGAATCCCACTCTTTAGGGGATTTCCTAAAATGTCACAACAATAAAAGCTTCTGGTCATCATTTTGACTGCTATACACCCTCTCAGTTAAGGGGTAAGATTTCAAATGAATACTGAAAAAAAACAAGGGGAAAACATTGAGGTCACTGAATGAATCACGTGTTCAGGGGAATAGGAAAGCCTCCTCCGCGGTGTCATGTTACAGAATTCCACACATGCGTAAAACTTCAGGGGCGATGAGGAACCTCAAGAAGTTTGAATTTTGAGGAAAAATATTAGGAATGGCATTTCCTCACATAAAGGTATATTTTAAATTCTATTACAATGGCAATTTCGAAAAAAAAAATTTTGTTCCACCCTAGTGTCCAACCCTGGTGCCAACCATTAGAATACCGTTTCCCAACCTTTTGAAGTTTGCGGCACCCTTGGGAATAACATTAAAAACTTGGGGCACCCTTCCTTGAATACAGAATACAGTTTACTTCAACAAAAATCAGAGTAAAAATACAGTCAAACCTCGTTAATGAGTCACTCTTGGGAGAGCAAAAATATGACTTAGTAAGCGGAGTGACTCGTTAAACGGAGTAAGCCATAGCTGTGCCTGAGGACAATTGGGACTTTCAAAAAGTGACCCGGTAAGCGGAGTGATGTGTTAACTGGGTGGCGCACTAACGAGGTTTGACTGTACATCAGCAGAGATTTGTTTGATTAACCATTAAAGTGAAACTTGTGATTTTATGCTTAGAGAGCAGATACTTGAAATCAAGCCTTACAGTTGGCACAACGAAACACGTGAATTGTCCTCAAGGACTTGTAGTCTATTTCTTGACAGATGGCAGCACTACGCATAACAAGCATAACACAAAAGCAAACGTCACATTAGGTTCACAACGCATACACACACATTCCGGCATGTACCAATTCGTTAGAAATTCCATAGAGGAATGTGTACGGATGATTAGTAGTAGTAGTAGTAGTGTATTTCTTGCTTTGTATTTTATTGTTGCCAAAGCAGAGAAGGCTTCCTCGCATAGATATGATGTTGAAAAGGGTAAAAGTGCATTAATTGCTTTCATCATTTAGATTAGGGTACTCCTCTCTCAAGCCAAAAAGCAGCCACAGACGACTCACTCTTAGTGAGCTTACCTATTTACTTTTGAGTGGAATCGGTGCAAAGGTCAATAAATTCACCTCATTCACAAGCAACGAAATCTATTTCCTCCGCACTTTATACGAAATCAAATTGTGAGACAACCCAGGCGACAAAACAGTGGAAAAAGATGGAAAGTACATATCTATTGCATCTTGCAATCTTGATAAGTGTTGACAAATGAGGTTTTATCAGCTTATCCAAAGTTGTGCGTGTGGTGTCACTCTGTTATTACTTCAAAGGTTTCGGCAGCTGGCTGATGCGAAGATAAAACCAAGAAAGAAAATTAGCCTTGCAGGGAATCGAACCCACGTCCACTCACTTGCCGGGTGAGGACCATTAAACTAGAAAGCCAACAAATCTCTTTCCTTAGAGATCGTCTGCGCTGAACAGGACTGTACATGGTCAGCCAGACCTAACTCAGGCCAACTCACATTGCTGGCACTGCCACCAAATGGCGACTTATCCGATAAGTCTGTCACGCATGAGAGTAATTAATTCGACTTAATTTATTTTAAAACATTAAGTGGGCCATAATATTTTTTTTGACTTATCTCCATAATATCTCGCGGCACCCTAGGGTGCCAGGGCACACCGGTTGGGAAGCACTGCATTAGAATAATAAATGTCATGTTGCTGTGGTAAGTCAAGTTATCTGCATGTTGAGTTATCAAGGTTTTACTGTACTAATTGGTGCAATTTGGCACTGCCGATCGCCATTTGCGCCAAAATATTTCACGAATGAATTCAAGGTTAAATTTGCCTAATCGTGAGTGTCCATTCAGCCTCTAGATCAGTGTTTCTCAACCGCCGGGCCGTGACATCAATTGTACTGAGCCGCGAGAATATATTCATTACCCTTTCATTTTTCAAGCATTTCCACGAATGACTAATTGGTTTATTTCACTAATTATGGTACATATTATTTTAATTTTTCAGTCTAAAAATCTTACAAGGGGAAAGATGACAAATCCTCCTAGAGTTCCAGAACAAAGGCTTCCAGCCGCAATTGGAAATTATAAGAATTTAGAGGATTCCTCTTCCCCTTATCGCACTGAAAATCCTTCGTTTTGTTGCAAGGCCCAAAGGAAGGAAACATGTCTCTGGTCCTCCCCTCGAAACTAGTATTTTTTAATTGTATTTTTTTTTCTTTTCATATTTTTGAGTATCTGTCTTCAGGAAAACCAAACAATACAGCAGGGGTGAGGAATGTTTTTCCATACTCTCCGTCCCTTTTCCCCAAAAATATCCTACTGCCTAACAGTGTGTTTTGAATCGGTCATGAAGGTGCACACAACTACTGGTGATAACTTGAATACTCTGTTTTATTTGCAAAAACACTGTGAATTACGTTGTGAGAGTTTTCATTTTGATTTTTTTCCAGTGTCGTATTTTTCATTTGTCCAAATGATAGGTTCACAAATCTAAAATTTTGTTAAAATATAGAGAAAAGTTTTCGAGTGGAAAAATCGTGATCAAAGTTTTGAAATTTATCAAGTTACACAATTTAACATAAGCATCTATCGTGAATATACCAAAAAGTGTTTCGCCTAAAAATGAGCAATTTTCTGCTCTTCAGCTGAATTTTATGGTGAGTTACAATATAGACAATTTTTTTTATATCATTACCTTCTTTCTAGCTAAGATTAAATACAAAATTTGATCATAAAATATATTTTACACTAATTAAGTTATTAAAAAAGTGCTAATAAATAAGTGCTGTGTGTCGATGTCAGCACAAAACAATTCAATTGCCTACTGTGAATAAAAACTTCATATTTTTACACACTATGAGAAATTAGTCTATAAAATTGAATATTAAGACGTTTCGATTGATTTGTGATCAATTGAATTTTTTAATGAGGTAGAGGCGCCAAAATGAAGAAAACATTGAAGGGGGCTGAAAGTTGTCATTTGTCCTGTATATATGGGCTCAAGCCCTTATGCAGGAGAGGGAGTGGATCGTTGCATTGTATATTGATTATTGGTGGCTCAAGCACCTCATAAAATATATAGTTCCGGCGCTTAAGCAATGTGAGGATGTTTACTGCAGCTGATATTCATTTATGTTTTGACTTCTGCGTGTTATTAATACATTGCTGAAAAAAAATGTTGCATCACTTCGCAAGATAATAGTGGATTCAATTCATTAAATGTGTTTTAATTAATTAAAATGGTTTAAATTTATTATTCAATTAATTAAAATGGTTTAAATTTATTATTCAATTAATTAAAATGGTTTAAATTTATTATTCAATTAATTAAAAGGGTTTAAATTTATTATTCAATTAATTAAAAGGGTTTAAACTTATTATTCAATTAAAGAATGGTTTAATTAATTAATTGATAAAATGGGTTTTTAATTAATTAAATAATTTACTTGCAATCAAAAGGTAATTGGTTGTTTATTAATTATTAACTTATGAATGAGAAAGCTATTCCAGACAGGGCCGTAGACTCATAGAAATTTGATTCACCGGGCCATGGCGTACTGTTTCATTACTTTGTCCCATCCAATAAAACAAGTCTGAGCATCACTATCTCTGATGCTCAGACACCGCGAGAACCGTACTGTTCAGCATTTATTTTTCTATGAGTGTTATTAGTCCCAATTGTAATTATTATGCCTTTATTGTTTCTAATCCATGTGATAAAGGTTAATTGAGTTAGTTGTGAAGATTAACATAAAAACAATGAATAAATTAGTATTAAGACGCCCTCCGATTTTAGAGTTTGCCAAAACAATAGAAAAGAAAAGAAAGAAGAAAAATTGCAGTGTCCTCCCGAGACTCTCTGGATGAAACGACAAAAACACATTACATCAAAAACTATTTACAAACTGTCCTACAACTTGCATGTGTTTAACAACAAATATACAAAATTTAGTTACACACGTCATCTTGTGTGTGCAAAATTGAAAAATCAAAATATTCTTTTACATAAGTTCTAAATACTCTATGTGATCTTTCCACACAAATACCTCATAGTCTTAGTGTTACTTTGTCAACACCATGGGCGGAGATACGGGGGAGTGTGGGGGTCATTGCCCCCCCCCCCCCCAGCATCAAAGGTGGAGTCGACTGATCTAATGTTGTATATATGTATATATGAACTGACATCATCATCGTTCCCCCCAGACTTCAAAGTCAATCTCCGCCTATGGTCAACACAGTGTTACCCGCTTCACAATACGGGTTTACACAATATGCATTATTGATGGATTCAATTTTACATACTCATCAATACAATTAGAAAAATTCGATCAATTGCATCACTATTTTATATTTTTGGTACGAATTTGTCAAAAAACAACACATCCATCATGAAATATTCATGTTAATAAATAAAGTTTGTGAGACACACTAAAAAAAAATGAAGCAGTTAGGCCTACTAGTTAAAAAAAAATTCTAGTTCACAATCCTTAAGATATGTTTGGGTATTTCAAATCACCCACAAAACATGAATTATATATAAACTAACAATTATACCCCATTAATATTCTTTCACAAAACACTTTTGCACTATGTTTTATATACACTAGTAGCTATACATTCAAACCATTCAACCATTACAAATTTAAGTTTTATTAGATTTACTTTACATTGGATATTCTAAATATTTCTCTAATGCTGTACTCAAAATTTCAAAGGAAATCATTTATCTTCCTTGATCTTATAATATATTTTATTGATAATTGTCTCTGATCTTGTGTCATGGCTTCTCTTCTTCTTGTCTCCCAATGTGGGCATTCAAAAATGTAGTGGAATCTTCTTTACTCCTTTCTTCTCTAGTATATCATATCATTAATATTTAAGTCAATGGGACTTATTACTCAACTGGCCACACCCCTTGGGGCATGGGGCTTGTATAGCCATGATGACTGAACTTAGTTCAATGTGTTCAATCAACCTAGTGATGATTAGAACCCTGTTCTACTTGCTACCGATGGTAAATCATGAAAATTGTTTTTTTGTTTTGTTTCTGTAGATATCAGTATGAAATAAATGTCATAATTTCAATTAATTAATAATTTTTATAATTAATAACATAAATAGAATATTAATTTAAAAAATTGAATCATTAGCAACATTAAGGCAGATAGTTATAATTAATTAATGAGTTTAAAAACCAATAATTTCTGTGGTGTTTGGTCAGAACATGATATCTCCAAAAAATGGCTTTTTGATCTGAAAGTAAGTCTTGCCAGTTATAACTAATTAGAAGTGAGATAAATGCACAAATATGTGCATATGGCTAAAAAACATCATGTATGATATTTCCATTTTTATTTGTGTGCCTGCTTTATTTTTGATTTTCGAATGGCAATGAAAATGCTTATATCTCAAAAATTGTCATGTTCTGACCAAACACCACAGATTTTATTATTTAATATTTTTATTAATTAATAATTATATAAAAATTTGAAATTTTTGCCTGTTATGCCATTTCTACGAACACACTGGAGCTTATTCCGCTTCAAGTGCCCTTTTTTTCTAGTGCCCTACCAGTTTAAATTTCCTATAAAATGGCCTGGGTATAGCTACACTTTCATTGAGCGACTTCTCAGTAATATTTTTCAAAGTGGGGGTTTCTCTTGCTGGTTTCATGAATTTTCTACTCATTTCATCAACAATCTTGGTGTTGAACCCCGGCTTTAGCAATTGCTCTAATCATTTCAAGTTCACGGTCTAATGTGCTTCGATCTGAGCAGATATTAAATGCTCTCACGACATAAGTGTGAAACACAGAGAGTTTCTGTTGCATGGGATGGCAAGATCTAAAATGAGGTTAACACCACCGATCGCATCGCCATGACTTAAATTCATCACGAGCGGGAATTTAAAGAAAATTTGAATAGACCAATCGGATAGCTCCATTTCACAAGCAGCCAATCAGGTTGTTGCAAAAAGACTTATATGCAGGCATTTCACTTCATTCTTGCCACGAGGTTGGACTTGAACAGACGTATTGTTTTTCGTTCCACTGAGCAACCGAGATTGAAGATTTGGTACTCAATCCAAGTGGGAAACTCGGTCAGCATGCTACTCTTATTCTCTGAAGATGACACCCATAGCATGTTGAAATGCATTAGGAATTTTTGAGTATTTTCTGGTATTTGCCTTATTTGTTGACGGACGATTTTTAGTATCATCAGGCAGTCATCTACTCTTCCGTAGCTCTTTCCATATTAGCAGACACAATGACATAATTTCAGAAACTTTTGTGCTGTTCTTAGACTCCATATCAGTTGTCATATCTGTATGCTGGTGGTAAAGGACACTATACTACAAAAGGGAAATTTTACATGAGAGCAGTTCCAAAAAAATAAGATTGTGTGTGTCCTATACAGCTTGCTTGTTTTCTAAAGTTAGAATGCCTCTGTTGTTTTTTGAAATAGGACTTTTTCCCAGAATCTTTTCCTTCACAAGCAGTTTTTCCTTTCCTTAGAAGGAGGGTTTTGAAATAGATATTATGTTAGTAAATAAATGGATGGGAAAACACTGGGGATGATGAACATTTATAGGGAAAATATGATTTAAAGTAGGCAATGTCACATTTGCTGGAGGTATGCTTGGAAAGGTGAGGGCACTGAAGAATTTTTAAAACCTTCATATAGCAATAGATGCACACCAGGATAGTAAAAGTTTAACTGTAGTACTGGTGTAGCTGGCAGCAGTGAGCTCTAAATCTTTGAGACAGGAATGATTAAAATCAAAAAAATACTCATGATCAACACAGATAATTGGGAACTCCAATAAAGAGCTCTAATGGAATGTTCAAAAATTCTTTGAAGCAGCAGTAAAACTTATTCAGAATTAATATGGAAAATCAAGATCTGCAATCTGAACAATGATAATCCAATGACCCACAGAAATTTGTACTTCAGCTGGGAATCTCTAAATTTTGCTTTCACTCAAACGAAAACAAAACATAACTGGTGTTGTAGTGATTAACACATTTTTTTCTGTCCTCCCAACAAGTATTCGCTTATTAAACTGTATCAGAATGGCTAGTTTTCTTTTCCTTCCCTATTAAGCTAAATGCCTATTGACTATTGTAACAATTCTAAAAGGATAATAAACTACTGTTATTTGTCCTCATCACATTGTCAATATTCTTCTATATGATAACAATAAGCAAACACATGATTTTGCCAGAAGCATATTAATTTTTTACTGTAAAAAATATATATTTCTTGGATATTGTTGAGATGTTTCGTGCCACTACAAGTTTCTTTTAAAGCCATCAGTTTGACACCTCTACTTTGAATAGCATGCATACAAACTTTTGCATTGGCCTATTGTTTGCAGCTGCAGAATACCCTGAACAGTTGAACTTATTTTATGCTTACTCTATATATATATGCTTGCATTTGCAGAAATGGAAATACAAGAACCTGGAAGACATACATTTTTTCTTTCACTGGAAAATTTCACAAAAAAATGTTCATCGACCAACATGAAACCATTTGAAGTCAAAGCCATATTGAAGGTAAAGTTTCAATTTTATTTTCAAATTTTGGAAGCACACAGAACTTGAAGATTTAAAGTGGAAAATCTTTTAATTACAGTCATAAGTGCTCATGACTTTTATTATGTTAGTCATCATTCAATCATCAATAATTTTTTTGTATAGATCTCACACATAACGAAAATCATTTTCAAAAAAAAAAAAATCTGTAATATTCCTTGCGTGTGAATTATAAATTTTATTATATTAATTCTCTCAATTTATATTTACCACATTTCTTCAAATAAGTGCTTCATGTTCCACAACAAAGAAAATCATTAAAAATTATTTGTGGATGTAATATGAACACAACATCTCTACATAATGAAATTTAACTACCACAAATGATCAGATTCCTTTGTTCCCTACATACAGAATAGAGATATTGAAACTACATGGGTTGAGTTTGAAAACAAAAAGCTTTATAAGTTTATAGTAGGAGTTTGTTATAATCCACCAAATAAGGATCTGAACTAAATCTCCAAACTTCATGGGGAAATTTAATTCAGGTGCAAGCAGAAGAGGATAATCATATTCAGGGATTTCAATTACCCAGCTGTCGATTGGGGAGAACCTATGGGTTAAAGATCAATACGAGTAAGGCTTTCTTTTTTTAATTTGGTGCTCGATAATTTTTTGTATCTGCATTTATGATATTTCAAGGATCTTGTTGAACAGGTTTCAGTGCACCTCTGGTTCATGGAAAAAGAAAGTGCATAGTCTTTATCTGGGAAAAGAAAAGAGCATTTAGAGATAGTAGGAGTGAAACAGGTTACCTGGCATCTTTTACAGGGTGTCTACCATCATGGAAAACGCAGTCCCGGAATGAGAAAAAGTCCCGAAAACGTCACAAAATTTGAGTGAAAGTCACAGATTCTTTGATTTTCCAGAGATTTTTTTTTTTCAATTTTTTCCCTTAAAATCTAGGCTTTGGAGAAGCTGTGGCATTCAATGTTTCTTCTCTCTCTCAAGTTTTTTTTCCCCTGGAGGGATGGATGGGCAACAACAGAAAAGAACAATGCCAATGTGCAGCCACCCCCACATCGGGGTAGACCCTACCCGGGTCTCAGGACTATAGCCTTGTCTGTCCCATCCTTGTGGGGGCCAGGTGAAAAGGCAGTTTTTCCCCCACGAAGGAAGAAAGTTGTTTTTTAATAACTATCCACTTTTTTTTTTCAGTTGCATCGGTCTTTACGTAGCTATAACGAATGACGATATAGTACAGTATACGCATGAAACTGAACAAGAAAGTTCAAGAGAAGACATACATCGGACTTATTTGCCACTAATGGTGTTGCGATGCAATATTTAAGCCAAAAATTTAAAGGAATACTACAGTGTTTCTAAAAGTTTGTGGCACGACTCCTAGGAGTGTCGTGACAAGCTGGAAATATTGATTTGTGCACCTATTGATGCTTTGAAATGGTTCTTTTATATGGGAAAATATCTGCCAAACTTTTTGGGGAGCCACCAATAAACCATGAATTATGCAAGGGAGACAACTGGTAAAAGAGAACTATTGGAATGCGGTGACAAGCTTGCGATCTTAGACTGACAGCAAAGCATGACGATAGAGCAAATAACAAGCGTCTAATATCAGACTTCAAAAAATGTAAATAGGAAAAGGAATATGTGAAATCTATCTTTCGGAAGGGCCCTGGGTTAGTCTAGTCTGGGCCGTCGTGATTTTTTCCCTCTTACTAGAGTAAGAGAGAAAAAATGAGCATCACGAAAGCCCTAGTAGTCTAGTGCAATGTTTCCCAACCTGACATCGGCCATGATTGGTTTATTATTTAATTTTTACCCATTTATTTCCCATTAATCGTGTGCATGGCTGTGCCTTCCAATCAAGAAAAAAAATCAACCATGCTACAGGATTTCAAAGGTTGAGAACCAAATCTTGCAGTAGGCCCTTAAGCTGAGATCTTAGATGGGCCCAGGCCAAATTTTTCATGGTTCCCCGTATAGTGAATTGATAGTGTGAAAAAAAGAGAATTATCTCAGGGGGTCCGGGCTGGAACCCTGTCAATCCCCTACTGTGCTTCCCTGCATAGGTGAATGGGGCATTGACTGTCAGAATTGGAAAATTGGCCGGACTATGTTTGTACTTTTGCATGATGGTATCGGCTCTCGTATATAAGAAACGTTTCTTTTAATTTTTTTTTATTTTACCTGTGGCGATATGTTTTGCCTGCACGCGGTAATACAATCAGTAAATAAATGAACTCATTTGTGCACACACACATATTCTATTTAGACACCATTTTCTGCTGATGCACATCCCTCTCTGACGATGCATGTCGATTCCGACAGTAAACTGCCAACTTCTATGGTAAGCAGCGATCGTTGAACTGATGGAAAAACTACTCAATCACTTACACTTCACTCCATTCAACATTGTTCGGCTCTTTTGCTCTGTTTTGAACCCACAATTGGTATGACGATGCATGTCGATTCCGACAGTAAACTGCCAACTTCTATGGTAAGCAGCGATCGTTGAACTGATGGAAAAACTACTCAATCACTTACACTTCACTCCATTCAACATTGTTCGGCTCTTTTGCTCTGTTTTGAACCCACAATTGGTATGCCTCCCAGCGCTTCTTGGCTGTTGTGCACACCTTAATATCGATCAATAGTGTGTTGGATAGTTTCGCATTCTCAGGACAGCTTTTCAACAAGCGCAGATGTGTCCACAGAGCTTGCTTTGGAAAGTTTTGTCGTAGGTAGCGGAGAAACTCTGATACGACAAAAACATTGATGACTGTTTGGGGGTCTAGGGTTGCCAGACATCAGTATATATGACCCGCATGGGCATGTGTGGGGATGGATTAACATTGAATATTCATGATCTACTGAGGGCATAGGCAACCTTGCAAAGTTGGTTGAATTCATGGGTAGGGATACAGGAAGGGGTGATAGGGACGATCGCCCCCTCCCCCATGATTAAACAAACATTATTGTCAAAGGTGGACATTTCACCCTTGTTTGGGAAACTACCTGTATCCGCTTATGCTTTTGCGGGATGGGGGAGGGTTATGTGGCTCGAGACCTTAGGGTCCAGTTCCTGTGGGGTGCTATATTTAAATTTAATATTTAATATGGAATTAAATATTATACTTTGAACATTTAATCTTTAAATTTCTTAGATCTTTAAATCTAAAAGTTTTTAAAAATTTGAGAAAAAAATTGAGTTTTTTTTAATTGTGATTAGAGGGGTCCCCCCCCCCCCCCACCTCCATCATTGTGAAGCTCAACATTCAGCACTGAGAGGTTTCATGCCAATGTTGGCATATCTGTATGTGTGTATATGCATTGACATCATCATTCTATGTGGAAAGTTTCAAAGGATAAAAATGATTGATTTATTATCAAATTTTTTTATTTTGTAAGTTCACTCATGTTCCCCCTTTCATTAAGACCCCCTATTTTATTAACCCAAACCCCCTAGGTGGTTACTACTCACAGTTTGAAACCACTGGTATAAGAAAACAGTCCAGCATGATTCATTTTGTCAAATGAGAAAGCTCACAGAAAAGTCCCCAAAAAGTCATCAAATTTTGCTTTTGGTATTTAGTAGACATCCTGATTCACTGAAAAAAAGAAGGTCATTATAGGGAAGTAAAAAGGAAGTTGAGTCAAGGTTGGCAGGATAACATTCGCGCTGGGATCCAAAATCATTTTTCAAGTATGTCAACAGTGAATGTAAGGGGACAGTTGACCCCTCTCTCAATATGAGGATCTAGGGTAGAGAGCAACATAGGCATGTGTGGTGCTTTTAATGATTTTTTTGCATCAGTTTTTAATAGGGAAGATGATATCCAAAGTACAAGTGTGTCATGGGGTGATAATGTGTTCAACAATATTCAAGTGGAAGATGTGGAAGTCCTAAAACTCCTATGTGCAAGCAAAGCACCAGGACCAGATGATATTTATCCTTGGGAAATGTGCTAATGAACTGTTGGGGCCAGTTGCGCAGATTTACAGAAGTAATGTTGCTAAGGTATCGTGCCAGGGAATTGGAAGCACGCTAATGTGGTTTTGATATTTAAAAAGGATTGTAGAAAAGCTGTTTCCAATTATTGTCCATTTAGTTTGACGAGCGCCCTCTAAAAAATTTCGGAAATTATTATCACAAAAGGCGATTGATGAAGCAGATATACGAGAATAACATGTTGTCAGAAAACCAACGTGGGTTCGGGAAGGAGAAGTCATGTGAAACTAACCCCCTTTGCTTTTATGGTAATGTGACTAAGACTTTCGGTAAAAGCAAGTATGTCAATGTTGTTCATCTTGATTTCCAGAAGACTTTTGATTGGATCCAACATGGTAAACTCTTGAAGCATTTACATGCAATCAGGATTGCTGGGCAATTTGTTAAATTGGATAGAATCATGGTTGAGAGAATTCACAATGGGTTATGGTGAACTGGGAATTTCCTGATTGGACAGGTGTGAAGAGTGGAGTCTCTTAAGGAAGTGTCATTGGGCCCATAATTTTTTACTTTTTAATTGATAAACTTGATCAGGGTATTGGTGGGATTATTAGTAAATTTGCAGAAGAAGTGAAGTTAATAGGGGTAGTCAAGAATCCAAGCAATAGGGAGATACTCCAGACAAACTTGAATGTGATTGCAGCATGGGCTAATGAGTGGAGCATGACTTCCAGCATTGACAAGTGCATGGTCGCTCATTTTGGTTCAAACAACCCATGCTTCAATTATGAGTTGAATGGTATTACTATATCCCGGATGCAAATAGGGTCACTGATTTGGGAGTTCTCATTGACGAATGGCTGAAGTTTTCTGAATATTGTTTCATCAGTAGTCAAAAAAGCAAATAGAATGCTCAGTTTCATTCTTAAAAAGGTCTCTTCGCATTCTCCTAAAGTCATTTTTCCTGTTTTTTGGGGCGCAGTTCATCCTGGACTGTAAGGTTTTGGAGGTCATACCTACAGAGGGACATAGACTTGGTTGAGAGGGGTGCAGAGAAGAGCTACCTGTGCTATTGTTAGCACAAAAGGCTTGATCTATGAAGAAAGACTGGATTTCTTAAATATGTTCACATTGTAGGAATAGAGGTGTCAAGGGGGGATATGATCACATAGAGCTCAAAATTTTCAGTGGAATGGATAGGATTGACCATGAGTTATTAATATGCCGTCAATTGACTGATTTGACAACTAGACCACACCAGTATTGTTTAGTAAGGGACTATTCTATGTTGTGGTGTTTTTCCCACTCAGGGAATTTTTCTCTAATAGGGTTGTTAATAAATGGAATAGCTTACCTCTGGTGGTCGTGAATTCTAACACAATTGACACGTTTAAAAACAACAATAACAATACAATAAACATAATGGGATAAATTGAGAACCTATCCATACGTAGAAAACACAACAATAATCTTTGTATGGGCATTTATATTGTATTGATTATTAGTTTTTTCTTTCATGATACGTATATGTTTTTATATTGGGTCACTGTATTTTGGTTATATGTGACATCCATATTTTTATGGGCATCTTTCTTCAGCCACCTCTTTGGGCACTTTGCCTGTTGTGGCCTTTGTGTGTTTGTATTTGTATTTTACAAACAAATTAAAAATAAATTGTGAATCATTAATATCAAATTTAAAATATTTGAAATTTCAAATTTAATTCAAAAAATTTATTTTGTGAAACAAAATTGTAATATTCATTTATATTCTGAGCATTCTCTTTTCAAAATAAAAAATAATGTATACAATGCACCACATCAGTGTAAAAGCCATTAGCTCTAAAATTATGATTTTTAAAACATCAGCATGCATTATACAATCATTTTATATAAAAACTATGAAGGTGTCATTGAATATTCAAGTAATACTAGACTTGTCTTTAAGGCATTTGATGGGGGGGGGGGGTATTATTGACTATAGAAAGTGGATTACGTTTTGTGCAATAGAATAAATGGACGATAAAAGCATTTCAAGCCTGAGATAAGAAGTGTAGCAATATTGTAATCTTATCCTATATTTATCATTAATTTGTTCATTTTCAAGTCTCAAGAGTCATGAAAGGACCTGGACTGAATATATTTTGAAATTCATGTAATCCAACTCAATATTTTGCTTAGGTTCTTATATTTAGTAGAACCTCTTTATACTGCCACCTTGACAACTTATACATATGTTAAATAAAAAAAATTTTTTTTCTTTAGGATTTGTATGCTGATATTCAACAATCATCAGTTCATTCTTTTTCAAGGATTGATTATAAACCCAATGAGCAATGTATCATACAGAGAGCTATTTGTTTACTATTAGGTGTGATTATGAATGTAAGTAGTTCATGTTATTACCACTATACTCTGTGTGATTGTGTTTGTCGTGTGAATAATTATTGAGCTTCTGTCTTTATTTTATTGTGGAAGGCTGAGATGAATTTCGTGATTGTCTATTTTTTTTCCCTTGTGTTAATCATTCCGTCCAATATCTTAAAACGTCCAAAAATCTTAACCACCGATCGCTTGTATAGAGTGGACACACACTCTTTGTTATTCACACTGTATGTCTTTTACGAAAATTTGGAAATTGAGATATAATCCTGTTGTTTTCGAATTTTTTCAACTTCACAAAAATAATTCTTGGAATATCCGGATCCAGTGTGTGAAAGTTTGAGTTGTTTGTGTGGATATGTTTTTATGAGAAAAAAGTCGAGTTTGTGAAAATTTAATTCCCAGCACAAAGAGCTCAATGAAATGACACTCCCAGATTAAGGTCAGGAAGAAAGGCGGCCATTTAACTGATAAGAAGCTATGATTTTTTTTTTTAATTTTCTCTGTATTTTTTTTTCATTTTTTTTTTTATTTCTCGCTCGCTTTTGTTGTACATAAAATACCACAATTTTGTGTCTAAAACAAGAAATTTTATATCAGAAATTGCGATTGAAGTAACATAATCATTCTAAAATTATTATTTTTCACATTAATTAATTAATTTGTCTGAAAACTAATTAAGAAAACAAATGTTCTTTCTGTGTTTTCTTGTAATATTTTAATGCTATAGGAAACAGAAATGTCGATTTTAAAATGATCATATAGTAGAACGTTTCACAACAAGTGTGGTGTATGTGTAAATTAATTGTCTTGATGTGAAAATTTGTATTAATTGAATTTTTTTAAATTTCTCTTTGTCTTATGTCCCGGAAAATTACCATGCCACTAATCATGATTGAAAGTATGTCATGTAGCATATCGTTGGAAAGCAAATTTTTTCCCCCACACAATGATGTTAATGTTTTTTGATTTTGATGAATATTTATGCATTTAATCCGGAAATCTTATATTGAAAATTATTGTTGTCGTTAAAATCTTTCTTGTTGTCCTTTCATTTTGTCGGATCGACCCCATGATGTTTTTCTTTTGGTTTCATGTTTTAGTTTTAGTTGGCCCCTCGTGATACAATTGGATAAAAGTTTGGATGATGCAGTTTGCGCGACGAATTAGAAGGTGCACTTTTCCAAGCCCCACCATCACTCGATTGTCATATTAACACCGGAAAACTTTGAGGGCGTGCAGTTCATCGGGATCACTTGCACGGTGAAGTGCAGATCCCTCACGAAAGAAAATCCCCCCCCCCCCCCGAAACTCAAATTCACTCAGATCCCTTCTAGTTTTGAACTGCCAAAAATCTTAATGTGGGAAATGGTGAAGTTATGAAAAAAAACTAAGAGTTGAGCCAGTATGCAGAATCACCTCGTCATATCAGTTGCTCTCGAATAACTGATCAAGGAAAGAAGGTTCTGCCAGGCGATCACCTACGTACCAGATGGAGGAATATTCACGTGAAATCAAGTCCACAAAGGTTATAACAGTCCATGTCGTCCATGCTGCCCCGAGTGGTAGCACAACTAGAGAACTTTTGGTGGTGCTCCAACTTTGAAAAGTATGTGCACAGACTGTCGCAGACCACCAGACGCCTGCTGGGTGTCTGGTGGCCAATGAGTCCGCCCTTGTCTAGGAAGGTTTTGAAGACTATAATAGGTTCAAATCGAAATGAACAGTCATGAACTGTCCTTTGGAAAAGAGTGCAAACCATCCCAAGATGGTCTCTCTGGGCGGTCAGCGGTCATGTCTGTCTGTCCATACTGAGTGTTCAGTTGATGAACTCTTCCCTCGGAAAATCCATTTCTCAAGGATGTGACTTGCAATGGGTGACTGTGAGTAAAATTTCCTTTTTTCAATTTTGAACGTGAGGTCAGACAAATCAATAGCTTTTAGGCACCCAAATAACTTTCAATTTCAATAGGTAAAGTAAGATAAACTAAGGAGGTATTTCAGCATCGTTGTTGTTTTTTTTTGTTAATTGCCTTTGGTTATGTGAATATGGACTGAAAATTTGTTTGTTTATGTTTTGATTTTTACTTATAGTTGAAGCACTTTTGAAGTTGAAAATATTTTTTTTTTGTGTGTCTAATCTTGCGAAACAATGAAAGAAAAAAAAATATGAATTCTAAGAATTAAATAACCTTAAGTAACTTAAATCTATGTGTGTTGACATATTCTTTTTGTTGTTTGTGACTTAATTGTTTGGGTTGTAGTGCTCTATCTCATATTTTGATCAGGAGAATTGCTCACAGACACACAAAGGGTTGTTGCGGACGTGGCAACAACTCAAAATAGTATCCCCACTGTTATGATCACCAGGCCAAAAGTTTTATTTTTTTGGGAGTACTGTCAGTTTAAATGGTACTCTATAACCCTTTCAAACAGTAAATCTAATTTCATTTCAAATTAGAGTGGTAACAAAAAAACACTCGCCACAGGCCCTCGGTTCCTATTCATGGACGACAACGCTCGTCCACATCAGGCCCATCTTGTCAATGGTTATCTAGAAAGTGAGAATATTCATCATATGGATTGGTCAGCCAAATCTCCGGACCTAAACCATATAGAACATATCTGGGACGCTCTTGGGAGGGCAATTGCATCTCACCATCCCTCTCCGAGAAGCATCCCGAAACTGAAAACTGTTGCTGCAGGAGTGAGACCAATTGCCACAGGGACTCCTCAACTGCCTCGTGTCCAGTATGCCGTCCTGCTGTGCAACCTGTCTGACTGTGAGAGGGGACCATACCCCCATATTAGACTCATTTTAAGTTCGATCTTGCAACATAGATTTTGAACATTCCTGCAGTGATGAGCTGTACTGATGCGTGCATACTATGACTTTTGTATAGTACATCTCTTTTCTCTGTTATAACTGTGTATTCGTACAAAATTTCATTGAAATCTGTCCACTAGTTTTTCAGAAATTCGACATAATGTGCTAATTCTCTTAATTTTTCACACAAGTGTATATTTTGAGCTGAATTTTCTTGGCGAACACCAGACTTTTCGTCACTTGACCCTGATGAATGTATGTTTGCCTCAGAATACACTTCCCAGATACACCTATTATTTTTCAGAAGACTTTTGAGCCATTTCATGTAAAATGAATGAATAAATGAAACCATATAAAAGCAAACCTTGTTGACAAGAACTAGCTTAAAATAATTTTTTCAAGTATTTGCTCTACAGAAATGAAATATTTTTCATGATGGACATAATCAAATTGTACTATATTGGATGTTGAATAATACAAAATATTTTCAACGTATCTTCGGCTTTGTCTTAACAAGGTTTGACTGTCATTCTTTTGGGTCATTTAGCTGTGGTTCAGAATATGGACCATGGAATCTAATCATGGCTTTGTAAACAAAAAAAATAATTACTGTAATTTGCATTAGCTGACTGGCATGCTATAAAAATTAAGAGACAACGACCAAAGTTTTTTGAACGTTGGAGCCCAGTCCATTCCTAGCATGCTGAGGAAAAGTGAGGTTCAATAAGGATCACGGAACACATTCAAAAGACTGGTGTCAATGTATATTAAGAACTGAATGAATAAGCAAATCGAAATAAAACAATAGTTTTCTCTGTAGCAAACATATTTTTTGTCAAGAATTTGATAATGATAATGAAAATTAGACATTCTCACTCATTACTCTAAAGTTAAATTATTGTCAACCTAATACTAAAAATTCAGGAAATGCTACTACTACTTAACCGTACATGTAATTTGTAAACATTCCTTTGGGGAATTTCTATCAAATCGATACATGCTGGAAAGGGTGTTCTGAGTGTATGTGTGACACCTTAACATATTTTTGTGATCAGAGCTATGCTTGCAGGTAATCTGAAACCATTTTTTTCCATGTTCAGAGATTGAACAAATATGCTTTTGTAGCACAACATTATTCTTGTGAGTGCAATCTCTTACTTTTTTTGCTTTGCTCATTTCAGTTTCACAGAAATGATCAAGCGTTACAAAATGTTTCTCAGTCTACGTACATGTTTCCATTTAACTCATCTAATCTACTTGAACCGAATCTGTTTCGTAAGCAGCATTTCTAACCATTTAAAGGCAGTGTTCATAATTTTTATTTGCAAAAATATCAGATAAAAATTAATTCAAACATTTCCGGTTTTTTTATTGTATATAAAAGAGAATTCAAAGGAATGAAGAGGATATTGATGAAAATGATCTAGTGACAACAGTTCCAACTGATGTATGTGGAATGATAGATATATTTTGCAACAACGCAAATGGGGGTGTTAGAAACTTCCGAAGTGTTTTCTTCAAAAGATGTAGGGCAAAAAACAGGAGCAAAACATAAGTGCAACACTGATGTGAAAATTTCAAGAGAAGGCAAGAAAGTGTTGAGCAATCCTAAAAAAAACTATTGCATGGGATAAAAAAAAATTCTTTAAAATACCCTGTCAAAACCGCAGCTGTGGAAAATATATTATAGCATTATATATTTATAGTATACATATAGTTATATATATATTAATATATTAATATATATATAGCATTGGAAAAATATTTGCCATATGAACATTATGAACCATGTATTACTATTGTAGCATGTTCGATAATTCATTCAGAGTTGTGAGAAGTGGATCGTATTTCATATGTGGAATTCGAAGAGGAGTAACAATGAACATTCTACAAATGAAGGAGAGGTTAACCATCCACCCAGGTCCACGTTGTCAACTGAAAAAATATACCAGGTCATCTGAAGGCCATTATATTGTGTCTGGGATGCAAGGATGGTGAGCGGTTTGCCAAAAAAACACAATGTATAAATGCTATCAATGTGACAAATGGGTCCATCAAAGATGTTTTCCTTTCTTTATCACGGACATTAGAGAGAAATTTGAATTTTCTACACACATTTTTGTGTTAAAAAAACCGACAGACCAGTCATGATCCAGACTCTGTCCCTCCAGGGATATAAGCCTTTTACCCTTGCGGGTTGGGTCGCGCTGGGGAGTGTTAAAAAAACCGGCATGTGTTGGGAATTTGTGATAGAAAATAAAAAAATTGCGTGTGATAACTGTACTCCAGAAATAAATAATCGTCAGAATATAGGTGATACTAGTTTCCGCTTTCACCTCTCCCCAAGTGCCAATGCTCCATTTATGGAACATCGTGAAAAACGAAGAAAAAAAAATTTTCTTGAAATATCAAAGTTTATCTATGTATAGACATGTAAAAAGACGAATTATAAATTTCAAAACAGTAAATGACTTCGTTCATAGCTCGCCCCTTAAATGGTTAATAAATTAAGATTTTTGACAGCGAAAACAAATTCGGCTATCTACAGGTAGTTCGGAAAACAGAAAGAATCTGAAAACCAGTGAATAGGGAGGGTTTAAATCAATGTTCCCAAACTTATTCAGTCCACCACTGACATCTTTTCAAATAAAAATGCCCCCACCCGGAAGTGAAGTGAAAGATTTTCCTTTTTTTTCCCATCAATATGTTTTCTTGCAACAATGTAGTATAAAAAGAGTTGCCTTCAAAAACAATGGCAAAGTTACTGTAAACTCTATTATAAACATAAAAAAATTAAATTCTTTGAATTATAAGATTCATATTTACATTGTAATATTCACATCACACTTAAAAATATCTATTGATGATAATAATAAAATATTTAAAAAAAACACACACACACACAACTACCAATAGCAACCATGATGGGAAGAGTGAACCTGATGTACCGGGCCCCATTTCAGTTAGCAGCTTTCTCAAATCATCACAATTGCACATTTGTAGTGGATTTTGATCTTTTTGGTCAAAAAGTTTGAGTCTGCATTAAAACTTCTCTCTACCAAAAACTTCAGTGCTATATCCCATAAAGTTCAGTTACAGTATTTGCTTTTGCAACCAGAATAATTGATAGCCATCTTTAAATTTGAACTTAGATCATCTTTTGATGCTATTTCTGTCAATTTTTCTTGTAAGTATATGTTATTATTGTTATTGTTGAAGATTGCACAATTTTCAATAATTTTCAATTAATTTCAATGCTTTTATTGCCCCCTTCTCATTGTTAAGTACACTTCACACATTCTTGAAACACTTTGAACTAGATTTCACATGTTAACCACTTATGAAATCACCTATCAAAATTTCATTTTACACATAATTATTTCCACTGATGCAGGTTGGACTTAGGTGTTCTACGTTCACATGGAGCATACAATAAGGTGTTGTCGAGTTCAATTCCTGGGAATTCATAAAGCTTCATTGATCATAAAATTCAGGCAATTCTCATTATTCAAGCTCAAATAAAGGCACTTGCACCTGGCTTAATTAGAAAAAATAAACATTTTTTAAAATTGCAATTGATGCAAATTACTTACTCATTGATTCTGATTCCATAATCACTATCTTAGGTAAGATTCCTCAACCCGTGGCTCACCAATAATATTTTAATTACAAATACAAGGAAAAAGCCACAAATTCTTAATGCGTTTTGACACTATTTGTGTCGTCTTTAGAGGATGAATACAACCACTATCAATGCTGATTAGGGATCCCACTTTGGTTGGGGTTAGTTGAAATTTTACCAAATTTCAACTAACTTAAATGGGATCAAAATACATCAGTTCAAGTCAGATGCTGTGGTCAGAATAAAGTGTTATTTGCATGGTCATTCTGACCATGGCCTACTCTTCTCATATAAGTAAAATTGGTCAGTTAATAAAGTAACATATTATAATTTATTTTCATTAGCAATAATTCTAATAAATGCTTTTAACTCAATGTTCATTAATAAGTTTGTGAAAAAAATTAATCATTAAAATAAATTAATTCTTGAAATTATCAATCAAACTGCTTGCAAGACATTCATTGTTGTTTTTGGTGTGTTGTCTTAGTAAATTCTGTAACAAATTGGAATACAAGTATTCTTTTACTATCTATTATCTTATATTCTGTTATGTTATTTCGGGTGTATCACAGCAGAAAATGTAGTTTTGCCAAGTAATATAACAAAATGATGAACAAACAAAAAAGAAAAAATCTGATGTTTTATTTTGTTTTTATTTTGTTAATTTAATATCTATTTATCCAGGCATTATTCATTGGCTAACCAAAATATTTGTACTCAAGCCACAGAGGCCCTAATTCCTGACTTGGCCAGGGCCTCCTCGTGTCTAAGTCAGCTCTGCCTGTCATTTATATTTTAAATCAGCAGTGTTACTGCAATATTATTTAGGTCTATATTTAAAAAAAAGAAATTTTTCATAATTTCAAAGGCAGAATTCTCAAATCTTTTTTGATCAGAACTAGCAAGCATCAGTAGGGGGGTGGGGGGATTGCAATTGATTACTTTTTTATATTATTCTGAACAAATCTTATTAAATACAGTGAAACCTGTTCAAGTTGGACACCTACAGTTCCATTAAAATCTGTCCACACTATACGGTTGACCAACATATAGAGGTATAAAAAAATGTTTTACTGCATTTAATAACTTTGTTCAACTGATAAAATATAAAAGGAAGAAAAAAACTATTTACAAGCATCAACCTTTCCAGTAGGTGTTAGAATATAATTGTGTACAGTAATATCACTTTAGTTTTATCACTAACAATATTTTACTATAAGGAAATTGAACTCCTTCATCAGCAATGTTGAGATAACTTGCCTCTGAAAGCCTTTTATTTTGGTAATTATACGCCTAAAGTTATTGCAAAGTATACCTGTCCATCGAACATGATTTTCAATTCCCTTCCCTCCCAGATCAACTGGACTAGGCAGAGCCATGTTGTGTTTACAATTTGATAACAGGAGCAAATAGACCATATTTTAGATTATTTCTTCATTTCTTTGTCTAATTAAGGACTTTCAATCATTAATACAGTAAGGGAAATTGAGCTATACCAGAGAGCTCTGAGGACTACAAGTGGCCTGTGGATCATATGTTGAAAATCCCTGGTCTAATTCAACATCGAGCAATCAACTTTGCTTTCATCTTGAATAGCTGGCACTAAGAAGAAAATTCTCGCTTTGACCAAGATAAAAAAAAATGCTCTTGAAAATTATTATCACATCATTTGATGAATATTCACACATTCTTTTTCTTTGCACATTGCAATTGTCCCCCCCCCCCCCTGCTTTCAGGGTTGATGTTCTATATTATGTTTGACATGGTTGATTTTGAAATTCCAAATTCTTCTGCAATTTTGCTGTAACTCTTGCTACTTGATAAATATAAAATAAATCAATAACATGTTTTATTTTTATTTTTTGTTCCTATGGTCCACTTCAAAACTTACATTTACTCATAATCTTAAAGTTGAAACTTACTTTCACAATGGCAGGAAAACTAAAATGACACTCCAAACACATATCACTATTATTAACTGAGCGAAATTTTGGGGGGGGGGGAAAGCTGAGAAGTGGAAAAAGCTTGAGGAATAAAGGGATGCACCAGTCGCAGGAAAAAACCCCATAATCTGACTATTATTTTGCAGGTTGACAATGAAGGTATTCTAATAAACATGGTTGTTTTGCATCCAACTAAAAAAAGGCAGGGAAACCTACCCCTTATGACAACACTTCCATAGCACTACCAAGCATTCAACATTTAAGTATATAATCAGCAGAGAAAGAATGTGCTGTACTTGTCCAAGATAAGAACACAGAAGGTGTTTAATATTCAAGATAGAGGTGTCCAACATGCAGAGTATTGTGGACATGTTTCGGTATAGGACCATGGCTGACTCCGTTCAAAACCGTCCAATACAGAGAGATGTCCAGGATATAGAGTTGTCCAAAGTGACAGGTTATACTATACTTATCTTTGTTTTATAAACATCAGAAATCTCTTTTAATTGCAATGATTTTCAACTTTCATCCCAAACATTAAAAAAAAAACAATTCAGATGAAACCATGCTAATTAAGTGCGAAAAAAACAATCAAATGATCATTTGAAAGAGATATAATTGATAATATAATTATATCACTGGGTAGTACTACCATAAACTACTATACTTAATAATGAGTCAATTTTGAATTAAGTTTGATCAATCGTAAAAAGGCTGCCAAAAATGTATTGTTTTTTGTTTTCTTTCAAGGAAATACACTACTTGAGCCATTGTAATCAATTTTCAAGTGTCTCTCCTCCTCCCATCACCCCTCCCCCCTCTTATGTCCATTCATAGCCCCTTGATCATGGCTGAAGCTGCTATTGCCCCTTGAATAGTCCCATCAGCCCCCCCCCCCCGAGGATTGCCCACTTTGGGAAACATTGCTTTAAATCAACCAATTCAACCAGTTCTTAGAGTCTAGATATTTAAGAATTTTCCAGAATCTGTGACTCAAATTTCCCAGCATGCAGGTGTACCTCGCTGTTTCCAGGCATGCCGGCAAATATGATACATGGTTGTTAAAATTTTGTGGCCCAACTCTTTGGGATACAGTGCTTATATCCTCCATGGAACAGAGCCTGGGCCATGTCTGGTTTTACAGTCATAAGAGTTTGCATGTTATTTATTTTTAGAAGCAAGTTTATTAAAGTAAAACAAAAAATAGTCATTCATTTTTGTCACACCACAGTCATTTTCTGCACACAAGGGCTAATTAGACCAGGACCTACAATTTATTGCCAATTCCAAACAAATTTTATTTTTTCAATACTCATCGAGAGATTGGTGCATTAACTCCTCAATGTGGGACTCCCTGCGGTAGCAATCTTTTTCTGTGGTTGTGGCGCTGTTTCTGTTGTACCCCTGTTGCAGGAAAGTTTCTGACTAGGATGGAACGGGTATCAAACATGTGACAGCTCTAAACATTCTTTGGTACTTTAGGCGAGTATCTTATCGGCCTGGGCTACCACACCCGACAAAAAACATGCTTTTATGTGTAATGTTTGCATAATTTTTTTTTAATGGACCTGGGCTATCGTGTCCAACAAAACATACTTTTACATGTAATGTATGCATCTTTTTTTTTCTCAAATATTTCAGGAGATGCCAGCTGAAGTAACATTACTTGGGGGCACATGTTTGATATCGCTTGTTTTTCATACCTTGGGAAAAGAAAAAACAGTGTGTTTTTTCATTTGTATGCTGTCTAAGACATTGATTCACGAGCTTGACTATTCTGGTATGTTGAACCGTATTATTTTAATTCTCTCTTATCCAAAAAATTTTTTACTTGAAAAAAAATAAATATACTTTAATACACAGCTAGAGGCACCAGGTCAACTAAAAGATTAGTATTGCTGCTTAAAATTTTCTTTTGTGTAGTTGCTAAATTGCTGGCTAAAAGCAGTACAAAGTGTTTGGAATTTATAGCAGCATATCTGCCAACATGAAAGAGGGTCACTATGCCCCTCTAATTCAAGTTTAACCTATCAGCAATGGTGTTTCATCTTTCAGGCATAAAAATCCAAGCCCTACTAATCAGTTATGTGATGTGAACTCTGTGCATTCTGACCACTTCTTAGATACCATTACCATTCGAAAAAAAATGGTAAATTAAAAAAACTAAATTCTTTATGCATGTTTCAACTCATAGTGGGTGCTGTCTTTGGAGGCAAGAATAGCTGAAAATCAATAATGCTCTCATTGACCTTTTCCCCATCAGGACTGACCTAATACTTCTCCACAGGTTGTTCAGCAGATGGATAACAGGCCTGATCAATTCAAGTGTTGAGGTTGAGGTCAGAATGAACTCGTACCCATGTAAAGCCCATTCTGGTTGACATATTTCATTGAAACTTGGTATATAAGTTATATGATCCATGGGGAAAAGAAAAGTACTACTAAACTGTATATGCATTTCATAAACATTTTTCAGAAAAAAAAACTGCAGTGAAAAATAATAGTTTGAATTTTGACCACCAAGTGAAAAAAAAGTCACAAAAACAGGGAACCCACAAACTCAAAGCATAAAACTTCATTTAAAAAACAGCATTTGTTTAATGTACATTTCATTTGTGTCAATCACATGTTCAGTGTGTGTTATAGCATGTGTCAACAGTAGCACGAAGGGTTTCTTGAGAAATTGCCGGAACATGCCGTGTTATGTTTGCTTTCAATTCAGGAAGAGACTTTATTTCCTCCATAGATACAATCTCTCAGTAATCCCCTCAACCAGAAGTCACAAAGACCTAAGTCCAGAGAATGAAGAAGCTAAACTTTCAGCAAACTACTTTAAATTACCTGAACAACTCCAAAGTGAGCACAAAGCAGTTCTTTTACTTGTCGACCAATATGGGGTTGTGCATAAAGACAGTAGTCTCCAAACATTCTCATTACTGTAAGGCAAAAATGACTTGCTTTTGCAGAAACTTGCAGTGATGGACGTTCGTGATAGAACACCTTTTAGCACTTTGAAGAGAGCCCTACTCTTTAAAGCCCTAAGCAGTAGCGCAAGTAGCCCACTACTCAAGGCTCACATTTGAACATGCACATTGAACAAATCCTGTGATTAAATAAAGTTTTATATTTCCAATTTGTTTCTTGTTTTTTATGTGCAGCATTTCAACCTGGTGGTTAAATTTAAACTATTTTTTTTATTGCAGTTTTGTCTTCCCCATAGTCCATATAGGATACTAGCTGTCATCCGCAGCTTCTCCCATGTTGGATTTTGTAATCTGAAAATTCCCCCTTAAGACCCCTTTAGGGGTTGAATTTTGAAAAATCTCTTCTTAGTCTCTACATTATAAAACAAAAGGACATGTTATTATATATATATAGATTATGGGTTTCCAATTCCCAACACTTTGGAACCATCAGGAATGAGAAATCTGATTTCCCAATATCATATTCCTTATTTATTTTGCTTTAAATATTGAGAATAAAGCAGTAATTCTCCCCATGAAACAATCACCTAGGTCAGAATGTTTGCCTACTATGTTAATTTTCTAGTAAATTTATAGTGCAAAATGTTTACAAAAAAACAGTCCCAAGATAAAATTCCATTCTCTTCTCTTTTATGAGGGGGGTTGGGTGGATTATTAAGCAAATATTAATTAACAGTGAAGCTGTCATGGAATAAGATATCCCAAAGAAAGAACTCTAGTTGGGCAAAGTCTGGTGATTGTGAAGGTTACTACATTGCCAGTAATCAGTTGACTGGATGCTTTGGTCAAGAAACTTTCAATTTCAATTTGGATGATGAGCAGGCGGAAGGGGGGGGGGGTCAGTCATGTTGAAACTATAACTGCTACTTCTGTGATCAAGGGCAAATCATCCAAAAAATTTCTGGTAATCTGTTCTGAAGTGGCTCAAAATGTCTTGGTTCCATTAAAGTTTTTCATAGAACATGGGTTGTTCCAATTTTTATCTCACGCCACACCAAACATTAGCTGACTACAGTGCATGGATTAGAGAACTTGGTTCTTCATCTTTATTAATCTTGCTATTCAAAATACTTTTAGACCTCAAATTAGCACAGTCTATATTTAACGTTGTTTTTCTAATAATTGATTCCTCAATATTGTAGTTTTTTTCAGTGCCAGCATAGTGGGTTTTGTGTTGAAAATCTCAAAATTTTGAACTCAAATATCTGAGTGAATGTGTCACTTGGAATCTCAAAACTTTTTTTATATAAAAACTAAATTTGATATATTCATACCTATCCAGCCCTTTGCAAAGTATTGGCATATCTGAGATTTATACACCATTTGATTTTTTTTCTGATTGGAAGTGTATGTATTTAGGATCAATGTTTCAAAAGTTAGTATAGTGAAACCTGTTCAAGACAGAAACTTGTCTTGAACAGAATTAAGAGATTATTCCCATTGATGATTAGTGTTTTGATGTGTACTTTTATAAAACAACCCTGTCTGAAATGAAATATTACTTCAGTCTTTTGACATTCTGTTTTATACAGGTTCCACTTTATAATTTTTAAGTTTTTTTTATATTTAACAGAAAGAAAATACACTTTTTTTTCCCTTAACAATTCATTGCTATTAATCAACATCATTGCATATTTTCATATTATATCTTTGAACCTACTGCTAAAAGTAAGCTCTTTTAGTGAAACATGTATCCAATACTCTTTTTTTAAAAACAGTTGGAAAAAAAGAGTTTTAATGTTTATTCCACTGATGTTCGTATTTACAAGTATTGAATGATACATAATTTATGTAGCATGCTAATAATATGGAAATGCATTCTATCACATGAAAAATTGATTCATTTATACATGTATATTTGACTTTTTTTTTCAGAAATGTGTGACCAAAGATCTGAAAATGTTATCCTTATTGCTTCTGATATGAGTGAAATGAAATCATATGATGTCAATCATTTCCCTTTTTCTTCATTTCTATCTGAAGGCAAAATTACTGAAATGATAGATCTTGATACACTTGTGAAGCAATTTCATTTTAATAGAAAACTCCAATATGTTCATCTGGTTATTTTGCATGGACTTGTATCCCTCAGGAAAATTGACTGTCTCACCTATATGATCACCAGTGGAGAAAACTCAAAGTCATTTTTAATGTGGATTTTCCCACTGATTTATTCATCATGTACACCACCTTGTGAATACTACTTTCATGCATTTCAATTAATGCTTCATTGGATTAAATGTGTTGATCATTTCTTTGATGTTATATATCAAAAAAATGAAAATTTAAGAAATACTGACAATCAGTATTTTTCACAAAAATCAGAAATATTGAAAAAAATATTGAATTTGTTGGAAGCCAACTGGGAAAATCCAATCAGGGGAGTTTCTGAAGCTGTGAAAAATATATACAAAATCATTTTTCGTATAAACATTAAAGAAAATCTTTTTTTTAGTACTGAAGTTTATATACATGATTATGTTCTCAAGGAAATTATGAAATTGAGTTGGGAAGTGAAAGGAAAATATATTGTTCTCTCCACTGTTCTACAGCATATAAACATAAAAAAGGTAAATTTCAAACTATTTATTGGGAAATGTGAATTTCTTGTTTATCTGTCTCAAAAATAAGCATTTTCAATTTTTCCACACAAAAATTATTAAAATTCAATTAGCAGTTCCCATGATAACTTTTTTTCTTTCTATGTACCTTATTATGTCTGTAGCTCATATTCTAGTGGAATTAAAACTTTCTCAACCTTATAACTTATAGTGTGAACTGCAATATCTTTTTGATTATTTTTAACAGTTTATTGCTACTGTTCAAATGAATATATCAAGTGCAGCCTTACCCAGATACTTGAAAGTTTTGGAAATCTTTACTGGTTACTTTTTTGATATGAATGAAAAGTTTCATCTCTCATGCCCAGAATTTGTCATCCTATTTACATTAAAAAAAAATTGCCTCCAAGAACTTTGTCAGAAATGAAAAATGCTCAAGAGATGAGTTTGATGCTTAAGGTATATTGTTTTCAGCACTCATTGTGAGTTCCGGAACAAATTATAGACAAGCACCTCGTTGGGCAATTTGCCTGTTGTGGCGTTGTATTTGTATTTATCAAGATAAAACTCTGTGTGATTTGGTGTATACTCTTTCTTTTTAGATATATAATTAATAGTACTAAATTTTTAAACATATTCTGATAAATTTTGTAAGAATCAAAGAGTTCCTAACAGTCAGCAGTTTACAACAGTTCTCCATTGATGCCTGCATCTCAGTTTTTACTATTTGACTGAGGAAATTGTCCTGAAAAAGTTATACATACAATAAAGCCCAATGTAGTGAAGCTCTGCAAACCATGAAAACATATTGTTGTAGATTTCTTAACTAGGGTTCCATAGGCTTGGATGATAAAACAATTAACTTATTATCACAAAAATTAAAAACTTTGCCTGATTTTAATTTATACAAAAATTGCCATACACACAAATCCGAACTGAATTTTCTCGAGGGATACTTCATCAGAACATGCCAGAATTTCCTCGTTAATGATGGAAGAAACACGCCACCTATTTCGTCAGCTTGGACAGGCTTTATTAACCTCATTCGAGACAAAAAATGTTTTTGTTGGTATCAGGAGAGACAGGGCAACAATTATCCAATAGTGTTTTGCAGGGATTGCATAAAAAGTTTATTGTTTTATTACAGTAACTATACAACCCCTTTAAACACGGATGACACATCTGAGTACTACACGTTATTTGGAAACTTTTTCTAATTGAAAGTATACCTCTAGGATCAACGGATCATCAGTAAAATGCCATACCCCCGTTTGGTATGCACCCTGTATATAAAAATGTAAAAAGAATTTAATTTTTGAGATTTTTTTCATTGCACTATATATATGATTATGTTGTCCTGAGGACGGGTTCCCCTCTCATGAGGAAGCTAAACATGCATCTCACTACTGACAAGCTTCAAGCCAATGTTTTTTTTTGCATGTCTGCATACCTTATTTATCCGCTTTGCTTGCAAGCGATTGGCAAGAAATTCAGGTGATCTCTGTTTGATGAATCAGTGACAAATGTGGTAGCCTTGTTCTAGCCTAACCACATGTTAAAAAAAGGAAGGAAAGAAAACAAATGAAAGAAAAACGGTATAATACATGAGTTTAAGATAGAGATGTACTTATCTCCTCTTATCTATAATACTTACAGAGACGATAGATTAGGTATGAAAAATAGATTTCTCTTTTCACCCTCACCTACCAGTTCTCTTTCGCTCTTAGATATATATAATAGGAGGTAAAAAGAGCTTTTTTGAATTTTCCGCTGGTGTTTGGATACAATATTACGTCCTTGATCGTAAAGTGGTTAAAATAATCTAAGCTAAGATTGATGCATATTTTTGGCTCTTTGAGCCTTCGCAATTTCATCTATATTGCAAGAGCTGCAAATACTTTGGGCTCTATTTCTTCTCAGTTTTCTCCAGAAAATGGCACAGCATTTTTCACTGTTATTTTTTTTCTAATTTCTCTGGAGCATCTTCTGCTGTATTTCCATTACTCGAGTCCACTAAAATTATTCAGCAATAATTTTGGTATTAGTCAAGGTGCTGAAAATCTGTAGTGAACTTGTCCATTTCCACAAATTCGGAAAATGTAAATTTCTAGCTTAGGTGCTTCTTAATACTGACTCAATGTTCTGAAATTTCATCTTCAACATTGTTCCAAGATTGATTAAGTTCGAGTGAACCACCGGAACTGATTACTTCATCACTGAGATGACTAGTTCTGAACCCACTGCTTCCTTGAAGCAATTTTGAATTATCTGTTGGCTAAATGACATCCACCTCCTGTCAGTCATAGTATATATCTGTGTATAATTTGCAAAATCCATCAACACAGGCTGTAATTCGAATAATACTTTCTTATCAATTTCTTTCACCTCCAGGAAAAAAAAGCCAAATTTCCGTGGAACAAAAGGAATTTCCATATTTTCTTTTTACAGTCAAATTGGGCTTGGCCTTCGAGATAGCTTTCTGAAAATTCATTCGAGACAGAGGGGAAAATGCATTGATTTAGTACAGTAAATTCAAGGAATTTTTCATTTTTCAAAGTATAGAGTTTTTTGAGAAAGAGGATCTGTGCCCCCCCCCCATCATGCATATATCTATGTAGGCAACATGTCTTAGATTTTCATATTGGTGCAAGGTGAGCAGAAAGTTCATAAAACTTCAAAAATATATGAAACTGAAGAAACTATCATATTGAGGTGAGATTTTCAGAGTTAGTATTGTCAGCTCTGGGATTTTTTTTTTTTCAAGGATAAATAATTTAAAAAAATCACAAACAGGTGGTTCAACCACTAAAAATATGCTGCAGGAAGATGCAAATATAAGATGATTATAAAAAATTGAGTGTCCGATAAACTTTTTTCATGCAAGTGGATAACATTTTTTCTGGGGGAAAAAACAAGTTTGTGTAATAAGAAGCTTTGTTGGGCGTGAACACCTGATGAAGTAACATGAACGAGGTAAACCAATTATTAAACACATAATATTTTCACTGTTCGATGTACAGTTATTGCTTTTTCTGTGCCTAGGCCACCCACAGACTATTTTAATAAATATTTTTTTCTGTCGAAATAAATCTCACATGCTGACAGTACAAATTCTGCCAACTGCACCTCGATGCAATAATCTCTCCATTTTTATTGATTTTTAAATTTTTTACAGACTTTCTTCCCTTTTTGTATTATGATGCTAGAAGCTTTTGATACTTTAAAATGAGTAATAACTTTATTTACATTTCACAATTTTCTGTTATAGCTTTTGCAAGTATATCCTGACATTCCCTTTTCTGTCATCATGAACATGAAAGCAAATTACATTGTTTCAGCTGTTAGTGAAGTATACAAAATCCTAGTTTTGACAATAATGTGAGTATTTTTAGTTTCAATTAAGGTTTAAATTGATCAGGTTCAGGATATAGAAGAATACTGAGATTTAATTCAAAATTTATCTGCTTTTTAACCTTATAAGTGGCAATTAAAAATCACTAAACTTTCCTGAAAATTCCATATCTTTTTTAACGAAGTAGGCTTTCTGCCGATTTTCTGCAGGCGCAAACTAAGGGGTGTAAGGAAAAAAAGTTATCCAATTGAGAAATCTTTTATCAAGGGCGAACTTTACAAAATATCTGGCATTGTCAGTTCTAAAATAAGAAGCTTTTATGGAGGCGAGATATCTTGTCATTGTCACTTAAAGCGTTAAGCAATTAAATTTATAAGCTTAAGTTATGAATAAAAAAAACTGAATGAATATGGTATACATAGGGGTAACTTCCCATACGACATAGCACAATTTTACTCTAAAAATGGTTTGAGTGTTGAAAATTCTGGTGTAACAGTGCTTTATGGAACAGTTTCACCCTTGTGGGGTTTTACTGCATGCAGGTGCACATGACTTAGATTGGCACTGGCTTTACTTCTGTTGATCCTTTACAGACACGACTTGCAAATCTCCAGTTATTTTAATGATGTCTATTAACAAGCAAGAGTGATAATGGGCTTTTAATGTGTGGGTCATCTGTGAGGATAGCAGTGTGCAAGATGTTACTTGAAGTGAAGGATGCAAACTCTGGTGAACTTGATTAATAATTTAATGCAAGGATAAAAAAAACAAATTACAGCAGAAAACATTGAACTATACAAGCGAAACATATTTAGTTGGAATGCATCGTGGCAAAGTTGTGTAGCTTCTCAAGCTACAGTCTCGGCCTCAAAGGATAATATGTTATAGTTGGTAGCGTGTCAAAGTGTATGAGTCAGTGTACACAGGGTGTCTACCAACACCAACACGGGAAAGTCACGGAAGTCCTGAAAAAGTCACGGAATGAGAAAAAGGTCACCGAAGTCCCAAAAAAGTCACAAAATTTGATTGAAGGTCACTGATTTTTGTGATTTTCCAGAGACCTTTTTTTTTTTAATTTTTTCCCTAAAATCTAGGCTTTGGAGAAGCTGTGGTATTCAATATTTCTTTCTTCTCTCTTATGTTCTATTCATTCTTTTTTTTTGCCCCGGAGGGATGGATGGGTGAGTAGCAACAGAATAGAACAATGCCAATATGTAGCCACCATACATTGGAGCAGACATTATATGGGTGGGGCAAAAAAGCTATTTAAACTGGATGAACGAAAAAGAACTTTTCTTTCTTGGCTTGTCTGGACCTTTCAACATCTGTAATATCCCCCCGAAAGCAGTGTTCTCAGGATCATATGATAATTCCTAGAGGAGGGCGGGGGACTGTAATAGATCATGGCAGTAAGGAGTCCTCTTGGGGACAATATTGTTTTTCCCTAGAAAGGACATGATCCCTCCCCCCCCCCACATCATCAAACAGGGCTGTTGGATCTTTAGCGGGTCCGCAACCCAGAGTTTTCACTGAGTGGGTGGGGGGCTCTGTAGTAAATTTATAGTATGGAAAACAATGATGGTGATTGTCCCAGGCTATAGGGCTGCAGCCCTGTCAGCCCCATCCTTGTGGGGAACAGGTCAAAGGGCACCAATCCCCCCCCCCCTCCACGAAAGAATTTGTTTTTAATTATTCATTTTTTTATTTATTAGTTTTGATCGTGTTGATCTTTACTGACTAGCTATAGCGAACGATGAAATCATACGTTCAAGAGAGTTCAAGAGAGTTCAAGAGAAAACCGACATCAGACTTGTTTGCCATTAATTGGATTGCGACATAACTGTTAGGTCAAATTTAAAGGAGTACCACAGTGCTTCCAAAAGTATGCGTCGGGCTTCTAGGAGCATCGTGGCGAGCTCAGAATATGGATTTGTGCCCACAAAACCTATGCTTTAAAGTGTTTTTTTATATGGTGAAAAAAACTGCCAAACGTCTTGGGAAGCCGCAGATGATCCCTGAATTACGCAAGGGAGGCAGCTGACAAAAGAGAATCATTGGAATACAGTGACAAGCTTGTGATCTAGACAAGAGATCTTTAACATTTTCCCAGTCCCGAGCACTGCCTGTACCCATCATCAAAAGAAGAGTACGTCATGTTTGGCATACGAATGAATGAAATCCGGATGATTTTAATAATTGAATGAAATTTGCATAAGTTGTTTAAATGAAACGTCGATCAATTGCTCGCGAGCACAAGATTGGACACAAGCATCAAGCACTGAATATGGTCTTACATTAGACCCGTAGCTTCTATCACCCCTCGAACCATTCGATTGCCCACTTTAGGAAACACTGCTCTATTTGGCAACGTTGTTTTCAAGCACAACATAATTTTCTTATATTCTTCAAGTAAATGTATTTTATATTTGATTTGATCTCGTTTCAGCATTGATGCTTCTAAGCAACTCTTGAACATTCGATTTTTTACTTGTGAGATGAAGTTTCTACGAGTGTAATATTACCAGCAGAATGGCTTATAAATACACGTCTTCTATTTTTTGACAAGTCCAGCAAGAACAATTTTTAACCATTGCATTTTGAAGGGAAATACGGAAATACTATGTGTGGAGGAGACATATTGCTGTGCATTCTTCAACAATTATAGAAAAGGAAGTTGACAAACAATGAATGACATTTTTATATTATTCAAGTGTACATAAATCATTTAAATGCAGTGTATTCCCATATTTTTTTTAAATATTGACAATACATATTTTTTTCCATGTAATAGCATTAAGGGCACCTCATTTGCTCAATATAAAAGTTCTCTCCCCAAAAAACCTTTTTCTTCTGGATATTTCATTGCTTGTCAATTGAAGGGTTAAATGAGCTTTTTCAATTGACTTCCAGTAGTTTGGTGATTTTGGTGATCTGGCACATCTTGGTCTGATATGTGCCGGATTAACGAGAGTCTACTGTATCATAATGTCAGAGCTCAATTCATTTTGCAGTATACTATGGAAAAATGCATTACAAGGGGTTTAAATTATTTTTATATAGTTGAATTCAAAACCTGCAATCCTTTTTAAACTCCTGATAAATTTTTGGAAATGCATTTTGTAGGCAATGCACAATTCAGAAGAATAATTTACAATACCAAGTATATTTTGATCACAGAGAGTTGGCACATGCTTACATCATGCCTTGTCACGATAGACAATTCTATTCATTTATTTTGGGTCACACGTTTGAAAGATACCAGTCTCTGCACATGCAGTATCACATTCTTCATTAGCCTCTAATATTGTGTTGGTGACTTTTTCAATTCTTGTTTATGTTTCTAAAATGAGCATCATGCACAGGGTGATTGATTTTTGTTTCAATTGTAAAAAAATAATTTCCCCTCAAAATTATTTTAATTTCAAGTCATATGATTTAAATGCTATTGTAGATTTCCCATGACTGTGCTGTGGTTCAGTTTCAAATACTGTGTGTGAAATCCTGGAAAATTTATGCACAGCCACTTTCAACAACTAGAACCTGCTTCAAAAATAACCATGTTAGAGGGGGAGCTCCATAGAACAAAAAAGTTTTCACTAATAATATTATTCACAGAAAACCATCTTATTTCATCATCAATTTTTTTTTAGTTTCTGTTGCTGCAAATGTGGGGCACCCACCAAGCGCAAGGATGTCTTATCGCATGAGCCAACCTAGTTCGAGGGCTCTCAGGGCATTGAGACCAGTGCTGTCTTGATGCATGTGCTCAAGCTGGCATCTGAGGTGCATAAGAGAACCTGATGATTATGAGATCTGCTACTATGATTTTTGAGTGTAAATATGTAAACTGGCAGGCTGGTAATATCACTTGGCCTGGAAGGGGGGGGGGCATTGCTCTTGAGATTGTTCTGATTGGGACCCCATGATAAAGAGATACTGGGGCTATCAGATTAATCAGCCGAAGTAAGTAAACTGTCAAGTTATCATTTGCAGACAGGTAGAGGGGCCCCAGAATATAACTTTTCTGTGCGACTAACCAATTGTTAAATTTCCAGTTCATCACAAGATAGTTTTGTTATTTTGGATCTGTTGATATATCCTTATTACTAAGGATGTGTGTGAGTGTAAGTAATTATTTCCAGAATATTAAATTGAAGACAGACACATATTTAATTGAGATTTAAACACTTAAAGTGAGAGACAACATCTTTTGCTGTTCAGACTTGAGCAGCGATGTTTTCTGTACTGTTGCCAAAACTCTGAAACTAAATACTTGACTAATAATGAGTTGCCAGATACCAAAAACAGAAATAAATAAATAAATTGTTTGTCCATTGACATAATATTCTAACAGATAATCCAACACAACAAGAGTTGGAAAATGAACTCAGAACATTACTTTCAATTGACAGAATGAATTGAACAATTAGATTTAGAATTACAAATTTTCAATGAAATTAACATCCCCAGAAGTCGCCACATTACTCATCAATTGTTTCAGTCTTGAAAGTCCTGGTGTTCGATATTAGATTATCAGTTATTGTCAACAAATTCTTTGTATCGTGGAGCTTACATGAAGAAGCGGCTTGTGTGGACTTCAGGATTGTCAATGACAGGAGAGCTATTCCATGACTATAGAGGAATTTTTTTTGCTTACTCTACAAAGATCTTCATCACATTTATAATGAGTTTTACTCAGTTCCGAATTTAGAGTTATTACCTTCAATGACATTTTAAATTGTAGTTCAAAATAACAATTTTTGCAGTTACATGAACCTGAATATTGAGTGTGGATGTTTTGCTAGAAAATCTACACTGTTTGTCTCGGCAAATATGAATTGGTGCCAAATTGAAAGAATGGACCCATTTCATGATGTCACCATCTGCCATTTTTTTGTGGTCAAACAATACAATAATTTGAAAGTTATTGGATGTGTTGTTGTTTTTTAAAGTTACTTATAGATTATCACTTGCTATTTTAAAAAAAAGCTCGAAACTAGTCTCAAAAAAGAAAAAAGTAATTATCAAAGTTTGTGTTGCTATATTTTCTAATCTAGAAACTTGATTACACATTAATGATGATCATATATTATGTAATAATATAGATTCATCACAACTGTTTATTTAATCTTATTAATTATTTCTATCCATAGGAAAAGCTGTACAAAGAATGCACTTAAAATATGGCAACATCTGTTTGCTGCTCCTATAATGAATGCAGTAATGTGCAACAATGAGTATGTTGTTCATACACTTTGGTTACTTTGCATTTGGAATAAAGCATGCAATGAAATGATTGATTTGAAATTATTGTAAAAGAATTTCTTTTAAAACTTTTCTTTGTGACAAGTCATAAACTATTCTTCAGAATAAAAGAAGGCCAGGGCCGTCATTTCAACTTTTACCGGGGGGGGGGGGTAGGGGGGAGCAAGGCAAAGAACATTTACTCAATGTATTTATAGTTATATATATACACACCATTTTTAGTGTATTTTCAAAAGCCAGGACCCCAAATGATGGGCCTGAAGAAGGCAGTAAAACACAGTAAAGTATTTTTTTTACTTCAATTGTATTCATGAACTAAATATACTATTATTTTTTTTCAATCATTAAACTGCACAAATACCCAGAGATACATCTCTCTATGCACAAGAGAGAAATCCCCCCTCTCGGATGGCAAATCATCAATCGGGACTCAGCAGCCTACTAAGCTCAATACTAGAGCCCAAGTAATATGCATATGCAGTTGCATATTTTAGCACTTTTTCTAGTTACTGCATGTAAACGCATAAAATCACCAAAATTTGTGTATATTTTTAGCATTTTTTCCTAGTAAATGCAATATACTTATGTTTTAGAGATTATTTTTATCTTTTTATTCTTAAAATTCAATCAATTCTTTTTTTTTTGCACTTTTAAACGTATGTTTTCTTTATTTTTTCAGTTTTACTGCTTATTTTTCTTTCTTCTTAGAGCTTCAGTGCTTTTAATATCTTTTTTCTTTTTTTTTTGTGCATATTTTTTTCATTTTTGTGTATATTTTTCTTTTTATGCATATTTTTCTTTTTATGCATATTTTTCTTTTTATGCATATTTTTCTTTTTATGCATATTTTTCTTTTTATGCATATTTTTCTTTTTATGCATATTTTTCTTTCTTGAAATGAAACTTCCTTAGCCAGGGAAGTGAATTTTAAAATCCGCTATAAAAAGTGTAACAGAAATGATGTAAGCTAGAATGAAACGGAATGAGGTAAGCTTTCCTCTCCCCTCTCTCAAGAACCAGTTCTTACCAACACATCCAAATGGCATGGTGGTAAGACACTCATATACAGCAGTGAAGGTTGCCATCAGGTCCCACGCTCAAACCAGGGGAAGAATGTACAACATGATATTTCCGAAATGAGCTTGAAGGTGCCATCTATCGGTGGTTGCCTCATTTTCCAACGCAACTTGTTAATAGCAGTACATCACTGTATAGCAATATGGTGAAAGTTGTGTGGTGAAGTAGTAGTTCTGCAAATGAAATTATATGTTATGTTGGTGGTCATGGCCTCCATATATTGGGGGCTGACAGGGGCCTGGGAGTCATGGGGGCCCATGGGATGACCTTTTTTGGTTTTTTTCCTTTCAGATATGTCCCATAGGAAAAAACAGAGGACATTTTAACATCAGTCGTATCCATTTGTATGCATATCAGTAGATATCTTGAACTAAGTATTTCTATTCTTTTTATTGCAATTTTTTTTAACAATACAAATGTATAAGTAACCGGGAAAAAAAAACTGACAAAGAAAAGAACAATTTACAAGGCACCACTCTCAGAGTCTTCCTCCGAGAAAGGAAGAAAAGACATTGTGATTATCGTTCAACAAAGGCTATGGACCATGATAAAGCACCAGCTTTTGTATAACAATACCCTCCTTCCCCCAGTCCAAAAAAAAATCAAGGGGTTTCTTTTCCTTGCTTCTGAAAAAAGAAGCGACATTCCCCATCAGTCTTTTAAGGCACTGTACTATCTTGAGAATGTATCTCCCCACAAAACTTCTGGGTCGGACCGAAAAATATTTATCGTTCACATCTGACAAAATAGAGTTATTGAATTGTTTGAAATCTTTTAGTAAGTTAGTTGTATGTGGAGTGCATACATAAAGGATTATTTTTTTTTCCCACATAAATTAATTTTCAACATGGTTTCTTCTAACCCAAAGGAACGATAAGCAACACTGAAAACTCACATTTTTGATAAATTTTATTTTGATCATCTCTAGTTAACTGTAATAAATCTAAGGCTGAAAAGTTGAATTGTGTTTCCAGGGCCACAACTGCGGGGGGCATATGAGCAGTTGGGGTCTGGTTCCCCTGGTGGTGGACCAAAGGAGCATGGCCGCAACTGGGGGGGGGCAAATTTCACTCTTTAACCTCTCCTTCAGTATTATGGGGGGGGGGCAACAAAATGTGTGCTTGCCCCGGCTGACAAAACATCTAGTTGCGGCCCTTCAAAGGAGGCGTCAATTTGACACTTTAATCTCTCCTTCAACGTTTTAAGGGAGTGCCCAAATGCATTCTTGTCCCCGCTGACCAAGCATCTAGTTGCGGCCCTGTGTGTTTCATGAAGAGTGAAACGTTTAATTTTAATAGCCATATCTACAAATTAACAACAGTGATTGCCCTGACTCCAATCTACTGACGATTCTCCATCTCATTCAGTCACCCAAATGTTTGTGGCTACTCATTTTACCTGATAGCTTATAAAATTTACCAAACTCTTGCGAGAAACAGAGCGAATGTCGCAGAGAAGTACGAGCACACGAATCATGGAAAACACCTCGTGCCCTTATCATCCCCTCTGTGGTCACAGCTCTGCCCACATGTACATATTTGACACTGAATATTTGCATACTTCTTCGGTAGCATTATAAGTACCTTTGGTTCAGTACTTTTTGTAAAAATAGACACAATGTGCAAATTCTCTTAATTTTATACACGAGTGTAGTTATTTAGTATTATTATTTCCATTTACACACCAGGGTTGTAGTGTGCTTTCTCTGGGCCCCGGGGCAGACTTTTCCTTGGGGTCCCTCCTATTACTATGCTAAACAAATGGAAACATTTGTGGGGCCCCCATTCGGCTCGGGGTCCAAGGGCAGTGCCCCAGTTGTCCAAGGCTATTTACGGTCCTGCCACTCATTTTTTAATTCAATAAATTAATTTTTTCTTTTTTTTTGGATGCTTATAGAGAATTGCCTGGTATAATGGAATCACTTTGTTTTATCCAAAAAAGCGTTGTATAGAAAATTCACTTAAGAGGAATAATCTTTGATTTTTTTTTCTAAATTAAAGGAAAATTGAAAGTTTGGATAGAAATTTTGTTTTGTGTAAAAGAAGGTTCGTTATGTACAGACTCCACAGTTTCATACATGTGTTACACGCTTGCTCTCCCATTATTCCGCAAATAAAATGCAACCATAAAAGTCCCAGGAATCTGAACTCAATTCCCGGATCCCTGAAAAAGAATACGGTTGAACTAGATTATATTTCTATACTGAACTAAGCATATCTAAGTAATTTTTATCACCAGAAGCATGCATTTTAGAAGCTGCAATCGTTAAATTTTGAATAAAATTGATCTCATTGGATAAATTATTAAATTGCACACAGTGTCAGGGAAACACTTTCTGGATATTATGATGATATGAACTCGGAAAGAAAATTCATCTTGACTCCACCAGGACACGAACCCAGGCTCTCTCTTGCATACTGGTAAAGTATGCTACCATCTACACCACTGGAAACACGACCCTGCCTTCCTTATTTCATGCACTGTGGCGTTAGGTGCTGAAGTAGAAACATTAGCAGCCTCTCTTAACTTCAGGAAATGCCCCTCATTCCTCAGGTGCGACGGTAGAAAGATATAGACAGCTTTTCTCAGCCAAAGATATCAAAGAAACATATTTTCTGGATATTATGCTGAGGTGAACTCGAAAAGAAAAGTCATCTTGTCTCCACCGGGACTCAAACCCAGGCCCTCTTGCACAGTGTATTTAACCCTTTTTGCAGCATTGACGACATGTCTAGTGAATCTCTCTCTTTCCCCTTATTGACAAGCCCAGACATTTTTAAATGTTGAAAAAATTTCCATTAATTTGACGGGCAGTGAGAATCTGGAATAAACAAGTAACTTGAATTAGGTCTTTATTTTTCATTCATTTGAAATCATTCATTAACTAGTGGGCCACCATAAGTTTACGACGTGAAACCTTTTTTTTTAAACTTTTTTTTTCTGTTTCAAAACTAGGTCAATAAATTTTTTTTTTTTAAATTTTGAAACATAAAATTTGTAGTGATCTCTCACTTAATCGTCGGCGCAAGGGAACAAGAAAAAAAGGAGGCATAAGTGAGAGAAGTGTATAATGGAATAGCATATCTTTGACAGGGAGAGTGCATAAAATCTTATAACCGAGAGAAAAACAACGTAAGTGAGAGGGTTTATAGGTGAGAGATCACTGTACCTAGCTCAAATTGTTTGAAGGATTGTTTTATTAATATTAAAATTACTCCGAAGGAGAAAAAAAATTGATTTTTCTGCAGTTAAGTAAATTTTTCTAAATTTTTTATGAAATTACATTATTTCCAACAATATTGCAGAATAGTATGAGTATACTTGCTTGATGAACAAAGAAATTGATGAGATGCTGTGGATATCTTATCTGAGAGAAACTAAGGCTAAATTTGACACTGTGTATATATTCAGAATAAAACTAAGTGAAATCTTGATATAATGATATTCTGTGGATGAAAAAAAATATCATAGTAGAGCGGTTATCATTAAATTGAAAGACTGACATTGAATACCTACCACCAGGGCCGCAACAAGATATTTGATCAGCTGAGGCAAGCACCCCCATTTAATGTTCAACGAGATGTTAAAAGGTGAAATTTTCATCCCCTTCTGGTCCGGGGCAAGAGACCCGCTTGTTTCCCTCACCCCCACTTACGCCCTGTGCCCATGGACCACCAGAAATTTCCATACTATAATTTACTGTGCAGCCCTTTTGTGTACTACACAGAAAGTAGCTTCGCGGCAACTTAATAAACACTTTCAAAAGGTAGATAGCGCAAAATACCAATGTTTATCAAACACGCTCAAAAGAACAAAAACTGTTGAAGAATTTAAAAATATATAGCAGGGGAATTTCGAGCGAAATATGAAAAAATATCTTTGTATATACTGGTTTCAAATTCTATAAAACAATACTGTTATAGAGGGGATTTATTGAAGTGAAGGCTATCGCTGTATCGATAGTTGAACATTATACTAGGAAATTCCAAACAAGATTTAAAAAATATTATTGTAGAGGCATTTATTATCGAGTGTCGTTGTAGCAAGGTTTTGCTGTATACAAACTCTGTAGCGTACTTCGTAGGATTTTCTCATCAGGGGGCATAGATGGAGATAGACCTGGAAGTCTGGGGGCACGATGATGATGATGTCAATTCATATATACATTAGATCAGTCGACTCCACCTTTGACGCTGGGTGGTTCCCCCTCCCGTATCTCTGCCCATGGGGTGGGGGAACATTGACTCAGCATTTTTTTCCTTCCCGAAAAAGATTTCATTTTTTGTACTGCAAAAATAAACCATAATCTCAGCTCGGGGGGTGAGGGGCCCTAGCACTAGCCTGTGGGGGCAATGTTGGTGGTAAGTTAGTGAGTAGGAAGAACATGAGTATGGTGCTCTAGTTGTGTGCAGTTTGAAGTTAAAATAAATTTTGGTTGGTGCTAAGGGTATATTTATTATTCGAGCACTATATGCAGAATACTGTATTCACAAAAAAAATAATAATGAAATTTGAAATTAAGAGAAATAAGTTTAAAACTAATGAAAGTTTTTGACTGATTGAAAATAATATCTGATTTATCAATTCTTTCATCAGATTTGAGTTACCATTTCTTCTGAATAAATTAATATAATATAATTTGTTAAAAATATAATTATAATTTTTAATAAGTTGAAATAAAATGATCGAATATTATTATTTATTTGTAAATAAAAATCGAAAAGAATGAGAGTAGCTGCTTTAGAATTAATGAAAATAAGAATTTATGCAAGACATAATTTTGGAAACCCCATATTTGACCCAGTGCTTCACATTTGATCTGATTGGTGACATCAAAATTATGTTTTGACTGGCATCATTTCACAACTCAAAAACATGAAATGGATAGAATTCACGAGCCCCATTCGATTTCAGGTGGGGAGGGGAATCTAAGTTATACTCTGTTGTGAACAAATTTGTGAGATTCCCATGATTTTCAAATGCAATTATTTAGAATGTGTGAAATAAAAAGTTTGTGCCGTCAACTAGGGCAATTTTGTCAGTTTTTCAAAAAGATGTTTTGCACCCTGTATGCCAGGTTTCTAATCAAGGCTCCAATTTTTCATTGTACAGAGAAGACATTAAATAACATTTTCGCTCGTTTTCAGCTGCACCAGTTGTTTACAGGTCTTTATCAGTTTTGTTTTTGTAGAATAAGAGTTTTTGGTAGTTCACAAATATGTCTTGCCCTGCCTATTTATTTAAAGGTAAGTAAAAACAAATAATTTACTTAATACAACGTATAATCCTCTTTCAGAATCACTTTTAGAGGTTTAAATTTACGTTGCATTTAGGTTTAACAATATAACTTAGCAAAGTTTCACCAGTAAGCTTAAAATAGGGCAGCTTTGCCAACCTAAAATTTTTAATTTTTTGCGTTTGATTTAGAGGTTGTTAAGAAAAAATTATGCCCCTGTTCACCTTGTGTGATTTATAACCCTGGCCAGACACAGCAATCAACAGTGGCATCAAAGATGAGGATGTAGTGGGTGATCAAGCACCTGTGATATTTTGCAACATGGTTCTAAACAATCCCCAGAATTTACTAAGAAATCTAAATACTCTAAATTAAGCTTAAGTCAAGTGTTTCACGGGTCGAGTGCATAACACCTCTTAAAATTCTTGATCTCAATGGATTTGGTTCCGATCAGTGACGTCAAATTCACGGTGGACTTGCATTATTTCCCAACTTTGAGTTCATGAGATTTCCAAGTGAATCAAACACCTGTTCCACTTGTATTCGCTCGATAAATCAGAATCAAAAGTTTTTGTGTGTGTCTAATTTTAACCAGTGCAAACCAACTAGTTTAGCAGTTAGACTCAGTGGCGGTCTTGGAGCAGTGCGACCTTTGCAATTGCACAGGGCATCAAATAATAGGTGGTGCTGCAACAAGTTGCAAAGTTAGATGTACATTAGTAATAATTAACCCTGTTTTTTTGGTATTACTGCACAAAAAACTGTATACATGTAAAATGACTGAGGGATGAAAAAAAATTAAAAGTTTGAATATATGCAGTTTAAGAAAAGTATTAGATTTTTTAGGAAAAGTATCTATGAACAGTGCACTTATATACATACAGAGTATATATCTATTTTGGTCACGATAAAACACATGCACTTGAACTCTTTTCATTTACCTCTTCAGGAGATATTAGACAGCTTTCTTTTTTTGTTCTGTGAAGAATGAAAGAAATCTCCCTCTATCTCCCCATTTTCTCCCTGCGTTCCATGCATTTTGGTGCCCCAGGAAACACTCTAGAAAGGACGTAAAATCTGAGATGGAAGGGTGGGGAAAAATATGATAAAATCTTGCTGTTCCTTTGAACGTATCACTACAAATCGATTAAAACAGAAGTTTTTTTTATTGGCAGGGAGGTCATGGGCACCAAAAGTAGGTCCTACAATGGTAGAGATTTTGTCCTGAGTCACCCCTGAGTGCAACGTATGTGTGTGGTCTGCAAAATTCTAACAAACCTCCCATACACAACTGAACACCTTTTCAGAGCTTCATAGACCTTCATTTTAGATACCCAGGCTCAAAATGAAGCAAGTGTACATGAGGTCGAATCCTCTAGATACTACCTAGGAGGCTTCTGTGAGGTGGCAGCCACAAAAGGAGCGCATAAAGAAAACCTCACTTTTTTGTTTCAAGAAACTAACTTATTCGTCCCTTTAAAGGCAACTTGGAAGAAAGGGTGGTGTAGGCGAGGAATCAGAGGAGGACGATGAGAGTGACATATTTTTTATTTCATGTCATATCTCGGCATAAATGCAGATTCATCTTATATTTAGTGCACATTTCAGTTGTTTTTAGTGCATGTTTCACCTTTTTCTTAGTGCATATTTCAGGGGGGGGGGTTTGTTGTGCATACAATAGAACATCTTGACAACAGACACCCATGGAACCAACAATTTTGTTTGCTAATGGTCTACAATATACAGTGGAACCTTGTTTATACAACTTTCACATTATACGATGTTTGGCTTTGGTTTTGAAATTTTTTCCTATACATTTTAATGGTAAAATGTATATATTACTGTGTGCAAAGGTGATACACTGTGCATAATCACCAATCATCTCAATAAAGAAAAATTGATTAAATTTCTCTACATTTATCACTTTTACTGGTGATTATGTATAATTTTCAAATAAAGTTGGAAAGTCTGACAAATATGGAAGAATTTATAAGCTTTCTTCTCTTCATTGAACCAATTAATCATTTTTACATGTGCATGATTCGTGCACTACACATATTTTGCAGTAAAAGTTAAATTATATAGAATAAGTGTGATTGTTATAAATGTTTTTTGTTTTTATCTGCTTCAGTCTTGTAATGTTGACTTTCTTTACATGTTACCAACAAACAAAACCAACACATTACCATTCAAATTCACCATCCTGGACCATGGTTATGTGCAGTTAATTAAGTAATTAATTGATGATTTATTATATTTACTAACTCAAGCTGAAAAGATTAAACATGATCTGAGTTGAATATGATAAATTCTTGGTTAATGACCAAAAATGAATAAATTGGAGTTTGCCTGATTTTACTGTCCGCTATCGAGAGTGTCCACTAATGGGGGGAGTCAAATACATTAAATCCCTATCATACAGGACCGAGGATCAGAAATTTTTGTTAATGGGAGGCGTCTGTTATGGGAGGTTCCACTGTATTTTGCCACTTTTTAGGCCAGTGTTTCCCAAAGTGGGCGATCAGACTCTTCAGGAGGTGATACCAGCTTAAGATACACTTGGGGGGGGGGTGCTACGAGTGGACATACGGGGGCGATAGGAGGACGAGAGGAAAAAATGAGTTTTCAAAAACTCAGACTCTTTTCCCAAAAACACTTAAGGGTTTTCCCCCCTTTGAATATGCGCTATACATTCCAGATGTATTGTAACTGTAATTGGTCAATAAAGCCTATTGTTGCAGATTTCAACACCATCTGGGGATAAGAGGTCCAGCACCTCCCAGGGACTGGTTTTGCTAATGACTAATTCATTATTGGAGCCATGCCCCCCCCCCCCCACAAAGATGGGGTTGGTTCTGGTTTCAGGGCCGAGACGAGATTCTCATCATTTTTTTCCACATTATAAATTCACTACAGCAGCAGACTCAAAGAGCCTAGCCTCTGGGCCCTGCAGCAGGATGTGTGTGTGGTGGGGAGGGTCATGATTTTTGCACCACTGTTCATTCACCTGACTCTGGCCCCCAAAGCAGAATGTGTCAAAATCTGCGACGTAAGTCTCAGAACAATTATGAATATATGAAGTCTCAGAATAATTCGGAAGAATTTTAAGAAAAAGTGAAAAAAAAACTATATATTACATGTATGGGGATTTTTACCGCAGAACATCTCCAGTCATCTGAGGGCTCATCGCAGAACAGTGCTAAACATTCTGCTTTGGGGGCTCTGGCCTTTTAGTGTGTTGTTATTCGTATATAATGACATTCATCGCTGTATGCATTGCTCGTAAAACTTTTTCATTTGTGGCTCCCTTTACCCTAGGCTCCTAGTAATGGTTATTATCTGCTGCTAATGTAAAGGAAAATTATAGTAGTTATGATACATTCATAAAAGAACTGCATTTCCGCACAGACACAAACATCAATGGTCAACAGCTCATTGAAACACCCCTGATGTTGTTGAAGTCCCTAGGAGCCACGACATTCTGTAATGTATTGCTAGACCCCTGGTGCAAAAGTCCACCTTTGATTCAATCTGATTGGCTGTTTAGTTAAATATTTTGTTTACCTATTATAGAATATTTATAAATATTTAACTTTGTTTTCCCGGAGGTCGATCGTACCGTAAGTCAGGGATTGTGACCAACTCATCTTGGTTGTTTTGTTGTCATCTTAGAGTGCCAATTGTTTCAATTTGAAATATATAAATTTTGCTGATATTTCGACTGTGATATTTTTTTTGGTATCCTAGGTACAAATAATCGGATTATGCCGTGAAAAATACCGGTTCCTTAATGTATAAATACTTGCAATCTGCTCATTCCGATTGAAGCTAACATGAAGTGAATTTGCAAATTAATAATGCCGAGGTACTTCTACCGGCTGGTACTTTACAAAATAATGTTTACTTTGAGCTCTATTGCAGACCAAGTGGGGCAAACTCGTTGAGGACAATAGGATCCTTTGTCTATGGTGGTTATTACAGATTTCAAAGTTGACACGATGTCGGGTCGTGGTGATCGACAACGTCTGATGATGACTGGATATTGGGCGATCCTCTAAGACAACGCACCAATGCTTGGAGGTAGGGTACAGTTTGCCGAAACTGCCATTGGATAACCACTCCATAAGCTCGATTGATTCATCTACACTGTTGCTTCGCATCTATTATTGACAAACCGGTTCCTGAGGAAAGCTGATGATTTTGCGTGGTCAAAAAGAAGACTGTAATGCTCAACTTTATATTGAGAACTGTAGACTGCTAGACCTTTTGGGTGAGATCGGAAAATTTTATTGTAATAAAACTTTGATTCATAAAATATTTAGATCGGAAAAATGATTCATATTGTCAAGTGCACCAGTGAACTTGATTGTTAATGTTAAAAATATTTAATTGTTAATAGTGAAAAAAATAAATAGCTTTTGTTTTCATTTTGCTGTCTTGCAATTTGGATCTGATATGGATACGGAAATGCAACATTTATTGTTGCAGTTCACATTGTGGAACACTGCTGTAATGGAAACATTTTTTAATGAATTTGTGCACTTTCATGAATCACTCAAACCCATTGAATTTTTGTATTAAAAAGTCATAAGTATATTGAAAGTGCTTTTGACATAACGAATGGTTCAAACATAGAGATCAATTCAGCCACCTCGTTGGGAAATTTGCCTGTTGTGGCCTTTGTGTCTGTAATTTTTATGGTGTCCGAAAAGAAATAAAACTGTCAAGACGCGGAAGAAAATGTTTATATTGAATCCACACCATAAGTGCAGTATTATTTTTTTCTTTTTTCAAAATATTCATAACTAAATCCTTTTATATTGAACAATTCTCATGACTTGAGTAAGACACTGGGGCGGTACTATCTATTCATGCTTATCAAAACGCTGTCAGTATCTGCACTGATTATGGCAATATAAGGATAAAAGTGAAATTTTGGTACTATCTCCGAAAACAAGCATCACTTCTCGTCTGAATATTCCGAGGAATATATGGATAGGGGATACACACACGCTCCTTCAGCATCGGATGCATTTCTCCTCGCAATAGCATTGGTTTAGTAAAAAATTTATTCTTTTTGAATTGAACATTTTTTACTGTGTCTTATGTAGTGTTTTTCCTTCAAAGAAAACGATGCATTTTCGCACAACCTTCCAAGATTGATCCGACTCGATTTGAAATTGACTCATTATTAAGTATAGTAGTATATTAATAGTACTACGCAATGATATAATTATATCAATCATATCTCTCTCAAATAATTTTTTGATTGTTTTTTACATTTAATTAGCATGGTTTCATCTCAATTTTTTTCTTTCAATGTTTGAGCTGAAAGTTGAAATTCGTTGCTATCTAACAAGATTTCTGATACATTCATAAAACAGTGGTAAATATTCAGTGAGATTCATTCAGAATTATATGTAAAAGAAAATAATCAATTATAATGATTCCTCTCCCGTTGATGCTTATCAGTTTTAATCAAGAAAGAAGTGAAAGTCCTGCATTTGAAATTATGCAAAATTACTTTTTTTTTAAATTTTCATAAATACCTAAATAATATCGCAGTAACACTGGTGATTTGAAAGATAAATGACAGATAGCTGGAGCCCGACCTAGACATGAGGAGGTCCTGGGCAAGGCAGGAATTAGGGCCTCTCTGGCTTGAGTCCAAATATTTTCTAGAATTCCCAAGAATTCTCAGGAAATATGATTTCTCGCACCCGATAGCTTCAAAACTTTGGAAATTCGGAAGCTTTAGTTAATGGCTTTTTAAGGGTTAGTGGCAGGTAGTGCGGATATTTGCAATGCCTTACTTCTTTTTGTCTGCAACAACTCATGTCTACTGAAGAGCACAATGAGCAAGCAAGAGGTGCATACATTCATTGTGCAGCATATTCTTGTAAAGTTTCTGGCTACAGAAGGCATAAAACCATCTGAAATCTTGGGAAAAGAAAAATTTCACTCTAAAACTCAAATGTATGACTGGAGTAAACTTTTTTTAGGATTTAGGATGCAATGTGATCAAAGATGAGCCCCACTACAAATGAGCATCACTGCAGAAAACATTTGTATTGTTTGTGAACTTATTAAAGTGGATAGACATACACATAAAGATATCAGAAATAGCATCAACTGTTGATACAGTATCAGCTGTGAAAGAGTTCAATCCATCACTTTGAATGGCTTGGACCCTGAAGTGTTGAAAGTGTTTGTTAGGTGGATTCCTTGTGCCATTCTTCTCAATGATAATGCAAGGGCACACACTGCTATATTAACAACTGAAAAGCTGAAGGCAGTTCTCTAAACAACTTCGGAACACTCTCCCTACAGTCTGGATTTTACCTCCTGCAACTACCACTTGTTTTGACTGCTTAAAGACAACAGTGATTCATCAATGATGTAAAAATGTAAGAGTCTTCATGCAACTGGCTACACACACACCTTTCTTCTTTCTTTGAAGAAAAGTAGTGTTATTTTTTGCGTCTCTATATTTCTTTGAAAAATTATTATGAAATAATTTCGGATTATGTTTCATTGACCCTGGTAAGCATGTTCACAAGCTTTTTCTGACTCTCACCAGTTGGCTTCTGTAAATTTTAGGTTTTTATGAGCAAAACCTAGGATCTACTGTCTTTGGGCTTTTAACGTAATTCACAGTATGTACATTATGTATGTTCCCCTGCTTTAGCCAGCATGCCGTCAAACTCAAGGGACACCAGGCTTTTGAATTTTGGGGTCTGGTCTATTCTGGGCATACTGGAAAAAGCGAGGTTTAATAAGTATCACAGTATGAATTCACCCAATTCAATGGATTATTATAATAAAGACATTTAAGAATTTTGCAGAATCTCTGATTCAAATTTTGCTGCATGCCAGGAAATACAGGTATTCCCAGCATGCCAGCTAATGAGGGGAACTATATATTATAATATTATAATATACCGTATTTCCCCTGCATTCTGAAACAAAAAATTTTCTTCCAGATTATTAAGACAAAATGTAAAAAATTACATCTTGCTGTGGACTATGAAAAATGTGAATAATTCCTATGAAATACTGCTTGAATCAGCTTCTGGAATGGACATGGCTAAAGTAATTCTGTTGCGAAAGGCAAAAGAAGCAGAAATCATAAGTGATAAAGATGTAAGCATACTTTTGATGAATTTTTGGGTTCTTGGCTCTGAGTTTTAAATTCAAATTCTTATAAGATGTTTACACCTTATTCTGCAGTAATAATTTTCCCTCTTTTTTTGGTTATTATAGTGCCTATCTGAATATATATATACATATATCACACTACTTAAGATCAATGCAGCTCACTCTTTGAATTTTCTTTAAATTTTAGATTATATATAGGCACTGGTTTGAAATTTTTCATTCAAAAATTTATAAAAAATCTCTTTGGTGATGTATTTTAATTACTGTGTTAACATCTATAATTCCTCTATTGAATATTCCCTCTTAGCTGTATACACACTCATAGCTTCATATGCCTAAAAATGTTCCCATGTATACAGAATCACCATGTTCATCAAATGTGTATTGCAGTAGTCCCTAATCTGGTGTTGGTGAGCATCATTATGCTGCCATGCTTTTCTATCGTATTCAGAAATCACAAAATTTAAATTAATAAAATGACAAGTTGCTATGTTACAATTGTAGAATTAAAAGTGTGGCAGCATAATGATGCCCGCATTCACTAGGTTCAATTGTTCAGAATTGTTCCCATATCCTTGCAAAAAGTTACATGTGTATTTCTTGGTACATCAAGGTGGGAAACTAGTGGTATATTGTATAAAATGCTATTTCACTTTATTTTCATACTGGGCAGAGTACCAATGAGTGTTGGCAGGTAAAAATAATTGCAGGAAAAATTTTTGACGTGAAAAAATATTCAAAATCAGTGGGGGGGGGAGGCAATTGCCCACCCAAATGAGTGAGTTTTTGTCAAACTAATAATAAACTTTAGTAACTCGCATCAAAAATAGGCACAGTGCTGCCGTCTTGGTCTCATTTTAAAGAGGATAGGTGAAAGTTTGTGCTAGTACCATTTTGATATTTGCAGCAGCCTGACGCCAAGAACTGGGCATGCTCAAAGTGAACCAACGAATTCACAACATTCCTCCAGATTTTTTCAAAATGTTACAGTATATATGAGTGCAAAGTACAACCAAACTAAGAAAAATCGGGCATGAATATGTAGAACACAAAATGACACCAAAAACGTGGGCCTGAACCCAAAACTGACACTCAGTACTGCCACAAATATAGGCAATGCAAGTGTGCTTATCCAACTCTGGTGGCATCTGAAGGAGCTGAATCAAGTATGGCTGAGGATTTTGTTGCTGATGAAATGGTCAGTGCAATGGAGGGTAACCAAGACTCATTGGGGCCCTCTTGACATTCTCAATGTGGTGGTGGGGCCTGAAATTGGACTTCATTAGGGAAACAACTACTTGTAACAAAAAACATTCTTTGACACAAAAACGTTTTTAAAATCAATACCGAGTGTGGGCCTTGATGGACGTTTTCACAAAAATAACTGTGGTGTTCAACATTCAGTGCCAGAGATGCTGCCTAACCTTTATATATCTGTTAGAAAGAAAATAAGGCATTGAAGTTCAAGATGTTATAATAAATCATTCATGATAACTTAAACCAGTAGTAAAAACAACCTATAATTAACATGTGAATAGACTTTTGTTTTCAAATATATTTCTGTGAAAATGTAATGTTTATCTCAGTCTATCAAAGAAAAGTAATCTGTGGCCCTACAAATTCTCTCATAGTTATCATTTTTATTGCTGAGAAATGATGTGTGCAAATAGGGTACATTCCTTACAAACAATTGATTTTGAAACTATTCTTTCTTTTATTTGATATACTTTACAATAAAGGAATCGAAATTTTTGTATTTATTCACCTAGATTTATATCACTGTAAAGAACCTGATACATCACAGTCATGAAGCCATAAGAATAGAAATTTTTTCTATACTATGTTTTTCTAATAAAAAGGCTGGTAAGATTATTTTATGCATTTAATATTTTTATTTAAAAACTAGAGTTAGTATGAATACAGTTAAAGCCTGTTATACTCAGCTCATAATCACAGAAAAAATTGTTGCCATAACAAACTTTTCATTATCAGCGAATTTTAATTTTTTTGCTCTGTTGGGTGATAAATTGTAAAACATTCATGATTTTAAACATAGGTAGTTTTTTCTGACGTCAATGAATAAACACAATCATGAAATACTTGGGCCTAAATACTATCTTCCCTGATGATTTCTTAATCTATTTTAGATTATATGAAACAATAAACCTTTAAACTGCTCCTATCATAAATAAATGATAAATGTAGTAGTATGGATAATTGCTTTCTGATGATTTAAATTTGACAAGAACAAATGAAAAATAGAAAAGTTAATTTTTTCTGATACTATGTAATGATAATTTGAAAAACAAAATTTATGCGTATAATTTCTTATCAGTTCCTATGAATGAAAAACCGTTTTTGCACCCCCTTCCAAAAGTTTTGGTCACAAGCCACCACTACTCTTGGGTGACTTCTAGACTGGATAACAAGAGGTGGTGTGAGTGAGTATGAAGGTATACAGAGCCCTGTTTAGTATCTTGTGGTATATCTGTCCACAGTTACTTAACTTGTACCTCTAGATCAGTATTTCCTAAACTTATTCAGCTCATCGTCCTCTTTTCAAATAAAAATTTTATCGCCTCCCTGGAAGTGACGTTAAAAATTGACATAAAAAAATTAAAAGATGCAGTGACAAATTTTCGATTTTTTTGCATCAATATGCTTTCCTGTAGCAGGATAGTATGAAAAGGGTTAAAAATTTGAAAACAAATATAAGATTACCATAAACTTCATTAGAAACTTGAAAAAATTAAATTTGTTAATTACAAAATTGTAGTTCACAAAACTTATGCACATATTTGCATTGATTGCAGTCAAAGAAATATTTGCATTACAATTATAAAATACAGTGAAACCTCGATATGACTCATTCTAGAGGGATTATTGTTATATCGAGAGGCAGCAGGTAAACATTATATACATTTCCAAACAAAAGACAGAAAAATATCATTGTACAGGAATTTATCTTTACATTGAGTATTGTTATAGCAAGGTTTCACTGTATCTATTAATAATAAAATTTATTTAAAAAACACACAACAACAACCCTAATGAGAAGGATGCACCTGAGATGTGCCTTCATTATTTGTTAATGCTGGACTATTTTACTAAGCAGAATTCTCAAGCCCTCATGATTGAATATTTGTAGATGATTTGATTTTTATCGAAAGACTTGTGACTGCATTGAAACATCTCTCACCTGAAAACTTTTGTGCTACAGTAGAACCTCTCAATAATGGACACTCGTGAGAGCAAATATTTTCCCCGCTAATGAGGAGTGTCAGTTAATGGATAGTAAAATACATTGAGCCCTGTTGACATAATTTTAAAAGCATCTGTTAACAGGAGGTGTCCACTATGGGAAGGGTCCTTTATGGAAAGTATCGCTGTATATCCCAAAAGTTCAGGACAGTATTTGTGTTTGCAACCAGAACAATTAATTTCCATCTTTGAATTTGAACCCCTCTTTAAATGCTATTTCTGTCAATTTTTCATGTAAATTTGATTATTGTTATCATTGAAGATTGAAAAATTATTGAAAATTGTTATTTTTTGTGGTTTTATTGCCCCCTCCCCTCTATTGCACTTCACACATTCCTGAAACAATTTAAACTAGATTTCACATATATTACCTACTTATGAAATCACATATCAAGAAATTTTACCCACTGTGATGCATGTTGGACTTAATTATGTGTTCTGCTTTTGCATGGAGCATAAAGTAAGGTGTTGGTGAGTTGAGTTTCAGTGAATGCATAAACCCTTATTGATGATAAAATTCAGCCAATCCTCATTACTCAAGTTCTCAAGCCTCTTGCACCTGGCTCAATTCGAATTTTTTTTTAAAAAATGGAACTGATGAGAGAAAACTACTGTGATTTCAATTTCCTATTGACCATCTTAGAGATATGCACACATGGGTATCCAATTAGAATTAATGTTGTTGCAACAAGCCAGATACCTAATTGTATTCACACTCTCTGGAACACGAGTCAGCAATCAAATTTACCTGTCAATCTTTATGGCTGGTTTATGACTTTTTCCCTTATCAGAGATCCACTGTGGTGGGGGATGAGTCCCAGCTATTTTATTTTTTAATCACCAGAATACTGCAAAAAATTATTTTAGTTTGGTAAAAATCCTATAAAGACAAATCTCATACATTTGCAATAAAATATGTTCACAATTTAGGATAGTAATAATCCTTTTCCTCGTTAATCAAAGGAACTAACAATAAAGGCAAGTAAGGAGGAAAAAGACACTAATTCCTGAAGTTCAGTACTATGAGTGCCGTCTTTAAAAAGATGAATACCACCACTACTATATATATATATACTGTAGTGGTATATTGTAAAAATATCATTTTTTTTATATATGAAAACAGAAAACAAATTAATTATATGAACTGGAAAGCAAAAAATTAACAATGAAATTTAAAAAACAAAAATAATTCAAAAATGAAAAAGGTTATAGCCAATGTCTAGGACTCTCATCAGGAGGAACACCCTGACATTGGCTTAACACAGAACGTTTCTGGGAGCATATCCTGGCATTCATAGCCTAAATATATGCTCGATTCCCTGACGTTCTGCTAAAGTACATTTGAATTCAAAAATCATAGCCAAAACAAATGTTTATTTTTAAGTCAAGGAAATCATCTTGATTATTGTTGTGATTAGTTTTTTTCATATTTAATGTGCTAAGATAGACTTGCTGGCTGATTTTGTGAAAGTTGTTGTAGTTGAAGATTATTAAATCATCAATATATCTGAAACCAGAAATATAAAGAGAAATTAAATGTTTGTTTTCAAAGTAATGCAAGAAAATATTTGCAAAAGCTCTTGGAAAAAAAAGTCCCCATAGGAATCCCTGTGGTTTGTTTATACAAGCGAATACCATTAAAAAGATAGTTCTCAAAAATACAAAATTTTGCAATAGATTCAACCATTCGCGTTTTTCCATTTTTATGCTTTGTTCAAAGTTGTTGTAGAGAAATTCACAGATGTTAAGAATCTCATTATGTGGGATGCTAGTGAAAAAATTTTCAAAATTAAATGTCTCAATGGATTTAATTTTATCTGTTTTGAGAAGTTCCAAAACTTTGACATTATTGTTGATGACATATTATTGCCACTGTGGTGGTCGAGTGGTTATAGTGACGGACTCGCGATGCGAGGATCCGGGTTCGAACCCCACAGTGGTGGTCGGCTGAAGTTGGTTTTCTGTGGTTCCCAACTTCAAGGCGCAAATGCGAGCCGATCTCCCCGTTAAAAAGTCTCGCCACAGAGAGCAACAGTCCTACAATGATAAAACATTCAATCATAACACTTCACTCATAGTTAGAAAATCTGGTGGCAGATGGCAGCACTACACATAACAAGCATTACTGAGAAACAAAAAAAACTTCACGTCAGGTTTCACTACACGTACAGGCACATTCCCGCATGTACCCGATTCATTGGGGGTTCCGCGGGGGGGGGGGGTGTAGCAGTAGTAGGTAGGGCCTCCAAAAAATGGCTCGGGGATCCATGATGTTCTTAACTCAGCCACCTCGTTGGGCAATTTGCCTGTTGTGGCGTTGTATTTGTATAATGCTGGATTTGCTGTTTTCAATTTCTTTAAGAATATTATGAAGCAATTTGAAGAATTTAAAACCAATTTTATGATTGCAGCTATTTGTGTTGCATGTCACAAATCTGAATTTAATTGGATTTTTGTGAAATTTGACAGTAGCAAAGAGATATGGAAATTTAAGATTATCATTTGCAATTTTCAATTCTTTGGAATTTGCCAAGTTTCTTTTATTGACTTCTTTGATAGGTCTGTCAGTTAAAGTGTAGGTATTGTTAAGAGAATACTCATTGATAAGTAACTCTTTAAAAAACACTTTGCAAATAATAGCAAAATTATTTGCAGCTTTATCCACAACCGAAATTATGAATTTTTCTTTGAGTTGCTTAATTTCTTGTAGAAGTTTCTTATCCTCAATGAAATTATTATTGTATGAAATTTCGTGATTATTGAAAAATGTCTTTATATCTTTTATGTGAAATTTCCATTCCACAAAGTCTTCCATAGGCCATACATACTTTCGAGATGAATTGATTGATTTCTCATTTTCGAATTTTCAAAATTTTCTTACTTAATCTGAATTTTGTGCCAAGATTCATGATGTTACAAAGATATTCAGATTCAATAATAGACAAATCTCCTGCAATAATATGTTTGCATTCTATGTCAATGTATGGTCCATATATTTCTTTGTTCTTTTTTTATTTCATTGAGATTTTTACTGAAGAAGTTGTAATTGCAAACAGTGCTTTTGATAGGTTTTGTGAATTTATATGCTATTTTTGGTGTACATGTTTTATTCAGAGGAAAAATATCTTTATGCTTATGAAGAATGGAAGGCAATTTAAGTTTGTCAAAAATTCTATCGAGGAACGAAACAACACAGTATTCAGTATCCTGTTTAAATGGCGCTTTAAACAGTTTATCAAAATGATCAATTTTCAGTTTGTATTTGATTAATTCATGTATGATCAATTTATTCAATTCATTATTGAATTTTTATTGTTCTAACCTATTCTTAGCAAACCAAATAATTTGTTTATTTTTCAGAAAAAATATTTGTTTACAAATGGCAAAAAAAAATGGAATCATGATTGAAGGTGTTGAAATTTATCCCGTCAAAAATGCTTTCAATGTTGACTTTTTTCTTTAGCCTTTTTCCTCTACAACCTCTTCTAATGTATACATTAGTAAGAATATTGAAGGTTTTGAAATTATACAAATACGAACACAAAGGCCACAAGGCAAATTGCCCAACGAGATGGCTGAAATTGATCTGTATGTTTGAACCAAATGGATTATCACTGCCGAATTAACTGTGAAGCAAAATAAGCATGTACTTAAGGCATCAGGGGAAAAAGGACACCCTAAAAAATTATCAAGTAGTACATTGTTTTCAAATGCTCAATTTTTCCCAGCATCAACCATCCAGTAGGAAATTCTAAAATTTTAAGAACACTTTATTCTACAATTAAAGATTGTTTATCAAAAGGTTAATCAAGGCTGCAATCAAAAGAGGGTAGGAGAGGGTCTGTTCCTGGCGCTGGATCAGCAAGGACATTGAGTTTACTCTTTTTCCGTAAAAAATTATGGGGAGGAGGTGTGTAGATGCAGACCTCCAAGCAACAGTAAATTTTTGTTTCTATTTGCGACCCTAAGAGTGCCAAAAGAGCAGAGAAACTAAGTTAATTTCACACAAGAACTCACCTTAATGCTCAGTTTTTGGAATGAGATTTTGCTCAATTACCATAAAGTAAGCCCAGAGCTGTCTGAACAGCATCATAGCCCCCTCTCCCATGAAACAAATTTTTCTGAGATTCTGTACCTAGCTACACTGGGTGATTATAATTAAAGTTCTCATACTCTGAGTAGGTTTTTAAAAAAGTACTCATCCGAATACAATCAAATTTTCAGGTTATCTTAAAGAGACCACAAGAGAAAGATTTATACAGTAAAAATAGTTTTAAATTCTAAGTTAAATTTTTTACCACCAGGTGTATAGTTTTACTTTTACTATGGGAAAATGAAAATACATTGAGTATTTTCATTTTCCCATAGTCCATACAATGTGTAAACCAAAATGGAATTTGTCCACCAGATCGGGCACTACATAGGTCTGAAAACTCAGATGTGGTCTCATTAAGATAGCCTGAAAATTTGGTTGTATTTGGATGAGTAGTTTTTGAAAAGTTTTTCTTCTGAACCCCCCTAAAAGACCTGCTCACCAATTTGCATACTTATACTAGAAAATGTTAGGCAAATCTAATTGCCATGGGGAGGGCATATGTTAAAGGTAAAGGAGGTGTGGCACCATCAAAATCACTTAAGTGCTTAGGGTTTTCATATGGGTTAATCTGGCCCTGTTGATATGCAACCCTTTCTAACACAAAAATTCACAATATTGCTCATCTATAATTCGCATTCTGGAACTTTCACGCAGAGATGTTATCTTTGGGTTTATGTAGTTCATAAACTTGCACAAATTTATTACAAATTGTTACCATTATGACAGTGTTCCTCAAGCTGTTAACATTGATGTTTGTGTCTGTTTGTATTCTCAAGTGGCTCTTTTATGAATGCACAATAGCTATAATAATTTTCTTGAAAGCCACAGCTAAAACCATGACTAGGGTAAAGGGAGCCAGGGGTAACAAAAGTTTGAGAACCACTGCATCAGTGATGACTGACTGTCATTATGTATGAAAAAAACATACAAAAAACCATAGCCGTAAGTGAATGAGCAGTGATGCTAAAATTATGGCCCACCCACATTCGGCTGTAGGGCTTGAGGCTATGCTCTATAGCGAGCTGCTATTGCAGTGAATTTATAACATGAAAAAAGTGATGAGAATAGTCTCGGGTCCCAGGGTTTTAGCCCAGTTAGCCCCACCATTCTGGGGGCCATGGTTCCAATGATGACCTAGTCATTAGCAAAACCAGTCCCTGGGGTATGTTGGACCTTTTATCTCCAGAGGGATGGTGTTGAAATCTGCGACAGTAGCCTTATTTATTAGTTACAGTACATCTGGAATCTATAGCGTATATGCAAAGAAAAAACAATGCTTTAGCTCTGTTTCCTTAACCGATGAAACAAGTATGACTTTCCACATGCAATATTAGTTCTTTTTGCCCATAGGCACAAATATTTAGGATGGCTTCCTTGGGAGCAAGGTCAAAGTTTTTGAAAACTTATCCTTCCTTCTCCTTCCATCACTCCCTTATGTTCATTCACAGCCCACCAATCAAGCCTGAAGTTACTATTGCCCCCTGTGGAAAACACAACTCTAGATAGGAAAAACTTGTAGGTTGACTATCAAAGTTTATGTCCCAAATGGTCTCACATATGTTTTGAAGCGATATATCTGGTGACAAGGCAGGCAGAGGTAGTGTGGTGCATAAACATGCCTATTATACCTTTTGGTGTGGGACCTAAAATTATCCTACTGGAAAATGCCCCCCAGCAGTCATCTCTAATAGACCTGTGGATCATAGGCAGGAAATTATGATAGTTATCCTTTTTCAGCAGCATTTACAAGATATTTTGTCTCCTTAAAAGCCTCTTATTTTGGCAATGATGAGCACAGAGATTCTGTAGAGCGCACTTTTCAATCAAACACTTTTTAACCCCTCCCTTCCCCTACATTTTCAGCTATACATGAGTAGGCAAGACCAATTGCAATGCTTCATATGTTCGCATTTTGATAACTGGAAAAGCGTGTGTTTGAAATTGATTTGTCTGTATACATACAGTATATATGTGACAGAAAAAGAATTTCTGTTCTTGGAGTTGGGGGGGGGAGACGTTTGCGCATGTTCAAAATCAAAATCAGAAGAGAGCCTTTTTCTTGAAACCAATGCAATTCCTAATACAGATCAGTGCAATGAATCATGCTGGTGAAGGGATTGTTACATATTTGTGAAGGAATCGCATAATCTCAAGGCAAGTTGCAGTGTATAATAGTTTAAGAAGTTGCATTGTTTTTTTTAATTAATGTTTTTCAAGGCTCGCAGTATGGTGCAGATCACTTACAGATGGTGGGAATGGTTTAAGCATACAATTTTTAAAACAAGCTTTTCGTACTTTGTTTCCAAAAATAATTTCTTGCTCTGAAGGAAAATATTACGTACATGTAAAAGTCATAATTTTTGATAAAATGTTTATGAACAGTGAAAGCTCCCATAATAGACAACTTCCCCTATTAACGGTGATATTTCTATTAACAGATATTTTTTTTAAATCCAGCAAAATAAGACTATAGAGGGCAAAATTTTTGATCCAAATAGGTGTCCATTATCGAAATATTCCACTATATATATCAATGTTAAGCAATATAACAAGTTTATTTTTCATTTCCTATTTTAAGCAATTTTTATTCTAATCAGTATACTATTTAAATATTGTTTAATAGAATAAATTATATGGTTTTCTTGAAATATTTTTACAGAAGCTCTTCCTCACAGAAACCTGTCTTTTATCAAAGAATTTATTTCTGCAAACTTGAACATTGATAATATCTCTTTCTGTCATGAGATGATTGCTAATTTGAAAACCCTATTCATAAGAATACGTGACAGCTGCACCAATCAGTTTATTGTTTCGAAAAAAATGAAAATTCCTGATGCATTTGATAAAGCTCAAGTAGGTATGTGAAATTTGACATTTTAACATGGTGTTAAAAAGGTATTTGGTAAGGACCGACATTTTCATTTATCAGCAGCTGTAGTTTTTTGAACAAAAATATGATAGCAGCCTTAGAAAATTAATCTCCAATTGACCATGGGGACATCATTCGGCAAAAGCTCTTCAAATTTACCTGATAAAACTGATGTGCTAAATTCAAATTCATTTATGTGCAAATATAAATGCAAGCCCCCCCCCCCCCACAACAGGCGAAATGCTCAACAAGGTGGCTGAGAAAAGGATGATAATAACATAGCTGCCAAGTCTCCCAAATTTTAGCTTCATCTCTCAACCTCCTGAAAAGTTTTTAAATCTCCTGAATTTTCACGAAAATCACAGAAATCCCTAATTATCCCTAAAAATTCCCTACTTCATTTAAAAATGAATCCCCACTTCTGAAAACAATCTCTAAGGAATTTCTTGTGGGACAAAAAATCTTTTGCCTCTGTTTTCTTTTCTTCCCCCTTTCAAAATGATGTCACACATTGTAAATGGGGGAATAGTGAGAAATTCCTTTTTAAGGTAGTTTTACAAACCCTCTGATGGTAAAGCAAAGTTGTTTGTCTTATTGTGCAGGGAAATAGCTTAACAGCCAATAGTCCTGGATAATAATTGAAGATTATAGTGACGTACATGTGGTCAAAACTTCCTCTTTTGTTGAAGTTACGTATGTGCAATAGCAAAACATGAATACTGATAAGAAAAAAATATTTAATCAGTTTTAAAGATACTTATTCTGATGAATTTTCTTTCATCAAACGTTCGAGAGAAAGGCAGACTTTTTATTTTTCTACAAGTTGTGTTAAGGACATAAACATCTGTCATGGTGGAAAGACTGACATCTCCATATGAAATCAAAAAAACATCAAGTAAGTGTCACAAAAAGTCAGTGTTCTTCAAAAATTGATGCTTTTTTTCTTCATCTTCCGATGATTTTGGAGTCATTCGCGCAGAATGTTTGTTCACATCGTTTCTGATTGAACACAATAATATTTTTTTTAGATCACCATTGAAGTTTTGGTCTCTACTTTCACTTATTTCTTGCGTAGGGATTTTATTTCCTATGTTTTAACTTTTATGTGTAGAAAATCTCTATTTTATTTGAAAAAATCCCTTTTGTATTTATTAGGGAGTGGTTTTGGTATAACATACAGGTCCTTGCAAAAATCTCCCTAATTTTCATTTTCAAAAGTTGACAGCTGACAGTTGACATAACAAATGTAGATGTCATATATTTCTAAAATACAGCAACCCCCAATTAAAAATGCAATCATAAAAACTAAAGACTGTATATATGATAAAATACAATGCAATACCTATAAAAAATATTTGGTTGTCATATCTACGTAGGGATAGCTTCTCAATTTACCCCAACCTGTTTATCATATTTTTTTTTAATGTGTTAATTTTTTAGAATTTACTACCCCCAGGGGTAAGCTGTTCCATTCATTAACAAACCTATTCAAGAAAAATTCCCCATGACACCATAACCTAGAATTGTCCCTTACCACAATCGATACCGCTGTCCCCTTGTAAAAGCAGTTGATTGACGATGTACTAATAATTCATGATCCATCCTATCCGTCCCATTGAAAATTTTCAACACTTCAATCATATCCCTGACACCCACGTTTTTCCAATGTAAACATATTCAAGAAATCAAGTTTCTCTTTTTAAATCGAGCCTTGTGTGCCAACAATGACATGTGTAGCTCCTCTCTGCACCCCCTTCAACCAAGTCTGTCCCTCTGTAGATATGGTTTTTAAAACTTTACAGCATATATTCCAGTCCAGGACAAACTAAGCTGCAAAAAAGTGGAAGAATGACTTTCGGAGAACGTGAAGAGACCTTTTTGAAAATAAAAACAAGCATTCTATTTGTCGTCTTGACCACTGCTGAACTATGTTCAGAAAACCTAAGCTGCTCGTCAATGAGAATTTCCAAATCAGTGACCTTATTTGCATCTGGGATAGCGATCTGGGACATTCAAATTGTCAGTGAAACATAGGCTATTCGAACCAAAAATGGTAGCATAGTTGTTGGTGATATTAAGATAGAATGATTTTGAGTATCTTCTACTTCTGAACCCTACATGCTCCTTGTAAACATTCCTCTGTGGGAATTTCTAATGAATTTATACATAGCTGAAAGTGTTATGTGTGTGTATATCCGCATCACTAAATTATTTACTGTATGAAAAATATACATCTCTGCGAACTGCTACCATATGTCTTCCACATTGGAAGTGAGAGTGACAGATGCCTGGAACTTTTTGTTTATGTCATGTTAGTGTTATGTCATTAAGTGTCATGTTAGAAACTGCATGACAGTCAAGTAGTTAACCTTTATGTCAGTCTGTTAGTTAGAAATTCTCTCTTAATACAAACCAGGTTGCTGTACAGTAAGTTAGTTAGTCAAGTGGTTAATAGGAATATTTATGAGGTGCATGTGCAGCTTAGTAGTAGCAGTAGTAAAGTGGGGTGTTAGTCTTCAGCTTTGCAGATCTTGGTTCGAATCTGAATTTCAGCAAGGATGTGTTTATAACCGAAAATTTCCCTGGACCGGTCACATGAATCTCTTGAGAGAACATTTTAAGTAAAGATCAACCTGCTTTCTGAGAGGCTATTAAATGGGAGACTGGCTCATATTCACACCTCAAGTGGAAAACTTGAGGTTGAAACTCCACCTAAAATTGGAAAACCAACTTTAACCAACCATGACTGTGCTGGTTGGGGAAATCTAACCTTGCACATCCTCATGATTCATGAGGATCTGTAAAATAGTGTTATAAGAGGCAGGGTACTGTTATGATGAATCATATTTTACTGAATTCATGTGGCTTGAGATTGGTAACGTTTTTGTTGCCATATCTCAACTGCAATTAAAGAATTAGTTGTGTATTCAAGGAGTAAGTGAAAAATTGATATAATATGCATCCATTACTTCATCTGAGGTCTGTCATCAAGGTAATCTAAGTCTCTTGCTTTTCCACAAACAGATTACACTCTAGCGATTACTTACTATTGATCAAAGACATCAAATAAAAAATATTTGTGCATTCTGAAAAGAAACTAGAGAGATTAATTGAATATGAAATATTTGTGAATTGCTTTTTCAAACATTGGCTTTTTTTTTCTTCAAAAGATATTGCTAAGGAAGACTTACTGTCTTCTTCCATGAAAAAGATGGTGCAAATACAATTTCTGCAATCTTCAAAAAAAAAATTTCTTACAATTTTCAATGAATTAAAGCAATTGCATATAGTGTAGTATTTTACCAAAAGCATCCAGATAGAATAAAATTTCTAGTCAATTTTAAAATTCAAGTAATATATAAAATATAATCGATAGAGGAAAGAGAAAAATTGTTCTGTGGTAGTTAACCTTCTGTGGTACTTTAATGTACCACTTTCTTTTAACCTTGTAACATCCCTTACATGTTGGGTGTTAGTGCTTTGAAGTATAAAGGCTAAACCACTTAAAAATTGCAAGATGATATGGGGCTCCCACTTGTCTTACTTTTTGGTAAGAGGTCCTACCTTTTTACCAAATTCTATGAACAAAATTTATGTAATTAATTTTAATTAAGGAGGGAATCATTGATATATTGCAAAATAATACAAATAACTATAGTAGATTGCAATTAATGATTCTGCCAAAGCAGAAATTAGGTTATTAGGAGGATGTATGTGGACAGTTTGGTTTATTAATTTTTCTTTTGCTTAGTTTGAGGGTTCAACATGTAGAGTAGTCATTAAAAAGTTCTGTCTGGATGCAAAAAGTAATTTTGTATACCCTGAAAATTTATAAATTAACATTTTGAATTCTTTCCATGCAGACAGTTGTCTCTGATATTGCTCACTAGTTATCCAAACCCGTTTTGGCGTATTAATTCAGCATGGATAATCTTTTTTAGGAATTTAGATCATGAGGTTTGGCTGATTTCTGATTATCCAAGCCGGTAAATTTTTTTAAACCGAGTTACTAAACAATGAGTCCAACACAAAAAGCAAATTGAATTCTGACATATAAAGGGTACCGTTTTTTAGGGCACCAAAAGGAAGAAATGTCAATTTATTACTACAGGTTGTCATTAAGCATGGGAATCTTTTAAGGACTGACCTGATGATTCCTTACATGTTACTCAGCAGAATTTTAGCATGCCTGTTCAACCCAGAAGTTACGATAGAAAACAACGGCACTCACTTTGTGCCTAAATTGAGGTATGTCCGAATTTTTTTTTAAGATTTACTGTTTAACAAATTAGTCGGCAGCCTATAGCCCTGCATAATGAAGATTGAACAAATTAGTCAAGACAACCAGCATTCGACTGCTTGTGGATTTTCTCCAACTGTTTACATTTGCTCATACTAAAATTGTTATTTTTTTCCCTCCAACATTAAATTATCCAAATTATTTGAAAAAAAAATTGTATTAAACAAGAAATTTTAACATTAAATGAGATAGAAAACTCCTCAAAGGAAGTTCATAATAGTTCAAATTATCCAAAATTAGAATTAAACCAAGTTCCACTGTACTTCAAAGAAATTGGCAAAAATGTATTAGTTGATTAGTTATAATTACTCAAATGGGTGCCTTAGGTAAACACCTTTAGAGTAAAGATTCCAACAAGAATGACTACTCATTTTGAGACTCATGAAGTTTTAGAAATTATAAACAAGCTATTGAAGGCAGGGCTATCTCAATGCATGGAGCCCACTCAGGGATCAAATCAGTAACAGCTTTATTGCCATTGCACTAGAAGTGGATCCTATAGACAAGAAAGCCTCATTATAGGGGAGCTCTTTTGCTGGACATGAGAGATTAAGACCAAATATTAAGAAGCCGCCAACAAATAAGGCAAATACACGAAAAATACAAAAACTCCTTATGCATTTCGACACACAGTGGGTGTCGTCTTCAGAGGAAATATATATATATTGTGCATCGAAGGAGTTTTTGTATTTTTCATGTATTTGCCTTATTCATAGGTGACTTCTAAATATTCTTGGGCAAAGTTGATCTACTCTTCCAAGACCAAATACTTCTACAGTAAATGGCATAGTGAGAAATTCAAGCCAAACTTCATAAATATTCATATTTAATTAATGTAGATTTTTTTACATCAGAAAAATAGAACATTAACTGTAAGTAAGCCCTAATACATTTTTTAGAGCGGAAACTAAAATAAGACAGGTCTTATTTCTGGAGGAAACACCAATCTTTATAATTAAAACTTGTTTTTATTTGTAGAATTTATTGAATGGCTAGGAAGTTTTGCTCTTGAAAGCAGTATGCCTGGTGCATGCTACCAACGTCGCCGTATGTGTCTTCAAATTATCAGCAACTTGTTTGAATCATTTGTAAGAGCCCCTTCTGAAAACAGACGTAAAGACAGCCCATCAAGTGGGTAATTTTTGTAGTTTTTATGTTTTTTATGGTTGTATAATGTTTTGTCTCACAATTTATTTAATTTTGATATGGTAATTTATTATTTTTATATAGCTCATATTCAATGCTTTTACGTAGTTGAATCAGTTATTAGTCTATCATAAATTTGAAATTTTAATTATCATAACTGATGAATTTCAGTGCCTTTTTATAAGCTGTCATAGTATTAGAGGTTTATGAAAGTTTCAATTTTTAGTATATGCTTTGCTGAAATTTGAAAAATAGAATATGAGATGATCATATTATAACTATGTTGCAAGGCTAGATTGTGACATATTTTAATTAAAAATCATTACACACGCACATATGCAATTAAACACTCTAAAAACACTGTTGTGCCACATTCAAAACTTAAATTTTTTAAGCTTCAGATATTTTTATCAAATAAATAGTCAGCCATAAAAATTAACCTTTAAAAAACACAATTAAAATTCAACAGATATGCAATTGCTATTTGAGCCGCATTCAATTTAAATTGATTAATAAAAAAAACATGTTTCAGAATGGAAAGCTGCATTTTAATTATTTTAAAGGGGTTCCCTGCTGGAAAATCTCAAGCTCCCCAAAAACTAGGCATTTTAACACACAGAAGTCTGCAAAAGAAGTGTGTGTTAAAGTTACTGAGCTATTTGTGTATTACAAAAATAGGTCTAATTTGATTGGTTTATTGAACCATGGGAATGGAATGATATTTACATCTATGTTTTAACGTCTGGGCACCATTCAGTATAAACCAAGTGGTGATGCGGCAGTTTTAATCATGTACGTGAAAAGCGGTAAGCAAGAGATGATTGTGATTTAGTGAAAGCAAAGAAAGTTTGTCTCTCTGTGATTAAAATGAGAATAAAATCTGTCTAAAAGTTTAAATATTTTAAATGATGAAATAATGATCATAACTAGTTTCTACTATGTCTTTTTAGATGATGTTAATGCACATTCATATATTTTCTAACACAGATAACCTGTGACAGAAATGCATAACAAGGAGATCGAATATCGTCTTGATAAAATTTAAAAAAAAAATTGTTAAAAATGCTCATTGGAATGATAGAGAAAATTACATTAACCCATCATCTGGCTATGACGAAATACCACATCATGCCAATTTTCAGCATATTTTAGAAAACTAATTATTAATTACTTTTCAATTACTAAATATGTTTTTGTTGATGATTTTGAAAACAGCAAAGAACACTGTGAACTCAGTTTTGGTGTATTCATGAAAAAATTTTAATCAAAAAATGTGTTTTATTAGCTTCAAACTTCTAAAAAAGGCAAAAGGAGAAATTAATTGGTCGATGACTGGTTAAACATTGCATAAATGAAGCTATTCTGTTTGGTTTTTTTCTCAATAAAAAATAGGAGTGATGCATTCATTTTGAAACTGATTTAATCTAAGCAATTTTTTTGTGGTTTTAACCTAGCATAAACCTAGTTTGTGAATATAAGAGGAAAAAAAACTTGATCAAAATGTAGCAAGTGCCTTTGACGTTTTAATAAAAGTCTATAAGCATTGTATTCATTCAGTGTAAATAAAATGTGTCTTGAGTAATTATTAACTGTAGAAATAAGTTATATATTTTTTGAACTAAACTTTACATATCAATAAAAAAAATTGCCTCGCTTGTTTTATAAAGGAAATATGGGGTTACTTGATCAAACCTATTATCATGGCGATAGCGCTTTTTTCTAAACCATGAAACTGGTGTTATCCTTTTTCTGGGTAAGAAATTTATTTTTTGACTAGTAGCAAAATAAAAATAAAACATTTTGTGCAGAAAATACTATTCACGGTTCTATGTGTCACGTCTGGTTCTTGACCTCAACATGTTATGTAAAATCACACAAGTCACACTGTAAATACACATATCCTTACATAAATATTATTTGATGGAATTTGTTAATGGTATGAATATTATAACTTAACCATATATGACCTACACATTCTCATGCTGCATGATTGCCAAGTTCCAAAATGTTCAACTAAAGGTGGGGAGCCATGGAGTTATTTCTGAATCAAAGTGTCACAATTAATAACAGCATTAGACTTGCCTCTACATCAGATCTCATAATTTTTTACTAGTAAAGAATCTTGAGATTGGCTTCATTTTTTAAATGAAATGTTTTTGATGGGATTTCACTTTTTTATGTATGAACCGTATTCCTCTTTTTTACATTATCTTATTTTTTTTTACCATATAAAGTCAAATACACATGCTGAAAGGCCTTACTACATTGACCGCATGATCCACATTTTAAGAGATATTCAAGTAGTTTTTCTGTCCCAATCCCTATATTTAAAAATATGTCCAGGTTTTTCATTGTAGCTCCATTGAATTCGTAATATTTACTGAAGTTGTAGACTAAAATAATGTGCGTAACTATATTATGGTAACTGTGCAAAAGTTTGTGCATGTTCATATCATATTTTTCTCATGCATAAAAAATATGTACATTTTAACTTTTTACAGGCCAAATTCAGATTGTTTTTCATTATTTTTACCCTTCTGACCCACTTCATTAGAGATACCATAATTCATGGTGGGGGGGGGGGGAATTTCCTGTATGTTTTCTGGATTCATGCATGTCCATGAAACAAAAATAATGTAAACATTAGGTAGTTTTTGCTATCACAAATGGGGGATTTTAAGAAAACAAATTTATGGCATTAATGCTTGTATAAATTACAAGTTTTTGTTTTCTAAATTAATGCAGAATTGTAAATTAATATTGACACAGCGCTAAATTAAAATCACTGTAGATATATAATACCTCTTTATTTCCCATCCTCTGTAAATTTTGAGCAATTTCAACAGTAGTTAACGATTTTTCATTCATTTGGAATTGTTTTTGGTGAAAATTGGTAATATCCTTAATTTTCCCTTTTCCTTCAATCCTGAGAGGAATTTTCCAGACATTTTAATTTTTCCATGGTTTGTATCCTGAATGCTACCTTCACACCAAATTTCAAGTTTCTAGGGCTGCTAAAAGTGTCTCTGATTTTTGATGAATGATGAGTCAGTCAGTCAGAGTATCAAAATACTAACACTTTCAGTTCAAATTTCTCATGAACTAAAAATGATAAAATTGTGAAATCCAGTTTCAATTCAGTTTGTGGAATGCTGTAGATATGCCAAGTTTCAGGTACTTGAGCAACTTCAATGCTTAGATATGAGGGTCTCAATAGTACTGAGAGTTGCTTCCAGATAAAGATGTTATGGCCGTGCTTGGTTTGCTCAACTCAGCAAAGGCACTGCCTTGCCCTTCCCACATGAAAAGAGGTTCATTGACTTTGTTGAGAGATTTAAAGTTGGAAATGTATAGATTGTGTGTAAAAGAGGGTGAAACAATTTTTTTTTAATATTAATATTTTATTGTACATATACTTCCTGCACATAGTTGATTACACATATTTATTATATTTTTCACAGGTAATGTGAGCTCTATGATAAGCTGGCTTCAAAGTAAAGGTTATTGGAGTTTTTTCACTGGGCATGATTTGAAAAAAATTTTCTGCTGCATTTTTGATTTCAATGATGATGTAAGCGATATTCCTTGTATAAATTATTTTAAAGTCTTCAGTGTTTCATGAACAATTTGATTTCCTTTGAAAATTGATGGCATTTGTCCATAAAATATGTTATAAACTATTCAATTTGATGAGAACTTTAAGTTTAGCAATAGTAATAGATTGCTTATTAGTTTGGTATTTTACATAAAAGTAGATGCTAATTACATAAAAGTAGACTAATAAATGCAAATTTGAATAAATGATTTCACGTACAAAAACTGCTCAAATTTTTATATTGGCAATACATTTTTTTTGCACAATTAGACTTAAGAATATCAATTAATAGACATTATAGCAGTGTTTCTCAACTACCGGCCCCTGACATCATTCATACCAGGCCACGAATAATCAGCCGTTTCATTTTTTCTCATTCATTTTCGGTTGATCTTGTGTTTGACCGGGCCATCCACTCACAAAAATGAATGAAACCGGGCCGTGGGCTTTCCAAGGTTATTCACTTTTAATGCTTTGTTTTGATTGAACAAATGAGCTGCTGTAGCACCTTTGTCCTTCAGTAGTTAATTGCTATATCTTGGCCTCTTTTTAATGTGTTATACAGTAGGATCTCCCAAATCTGGGCACTTTGGCTGAAAATTTTTTTTTCAACTTTTGATGTTTTTTTTACCCAAATTCCAAATACTATTTTGGCTTCTTCTAATACATCAGCTATTTTATTTCTCTTTTTGTTGGTGTTCACTCTGATTTTTGGGCTTCTGGAAAACAGTGCTGGCAACTGTGTATCTCAATGAATGTGATTAGTCAGAAAATCTGCTTCGATGGAAAAAATGTTTTTCTTCATTTCATTACTCCATGCTGTGGTGAATTTTTTTCTTCGGATTAATCTAAGTGAATTTTTAAACATGCCAAAAACGTCAAGTTATGTAGCAGGTACAAGCTGCAAACGGAAACACAATGCTTTATGTGTACATAAGAAAGTTGAACTTTTGAAAAAGCTAGAATGTAGAACATTACAGTACAGAGACGCTGTAAGTCAGAAATGATTGGTGTTGCTCAAAGTATGCATGCCATTTCTCTTGTCATTCTCTTTCCCCCTCCCCCCCCCCGAACAAAATTTCTGGCTATGCCCCTGTCTGTATTTATTTATACTTATGTTGAGCTTTGAATTTTAATTTTGATAATAGCACTGGAATAAACAATTCTGTAGTCTTATTTTTTTTGTGGTATAAACTTCAGATAACAAAGCTATGCCATTATTGCATTTATTATTATTTTTTGTTTTATTTTCTCAGCGACTTTTTTTTGTACTTTTTAACTACATCGATGAGACTATTGATTGATGCCTTTTAACCCTTTACACGGCATAATAGCAATAAGCTTCCTTATGATTTTCAGCAGTAAATTAGTATATAATTGATGAAAAAGTAATGGGTATAGAACAGTTTTTCAAATCTGTGCGTCTAGGACCATCGCCAACCTTTATATGGGGTCTCGTGGCGAGCTTGAGATATTGATTTGTGCATTGAAGTTCTTTTATATGGGAAAATATCTATTAATCTATCCTGAAGAGCCGCTGATGAATCATGAATTAGGCAAGGGAGCCGTGGTTGACAAAAGTTTGTGAATCATTGGTATAGTGAAAAGTGTTCCACTGAGAGATGAGAGAGGGATTAACTTACAAAATATTTGGGCTTGCCAATGCTAAAATAAGGAGGCGAGATATCTTGTTAATGCTACTCAGAGGGTCGAGATCCATCTGAAATCAGCGATGAAATGTACTGTCGTCTCAAGTCTATTGCTGTGACTACCGTTGTGGTATTGAGATTCCATGATGCTCATTTTATTCTCACGCTTAATGGACATATAGGGTGTATGGGAAAGTCCCTTGAACCTGAAATGACTTGCAAATGAAAGAAGCTACAGCTATGCAACTCCTTACAAGGAAAGGATCCCATGGATATGTCTCCAAAAATTTTAATTAAAAAAAAGCGCTTTTTTCAGTGCAATATTTGAGCTATGTTCAAATGGTGATTGGTATTGCTTTAGCAAGACGAGCAGATATGTTCCAGCGTCCCTGAAGTAATGGTAAGTGAATTATAAATTGTGGCTTTAATTAAATTATCTGTTACTATATAATATTGCTTTATAAAATTATTTTAAAGGAGATAATGAATCAAAGGGCTCAAAGAGGTTTAAATATGAAAACTTTGGAAATAAACAGAAATTGATCTACAATCTAGAATCACCCCCAGTAGCACAATGATATAGTACAATATCCGGACCACATTGTTGTATATCGAAATGTCAGAGGAATATCAGATGTCATAACTATGATATAGAACGATCTCGTCCTATATGGTGCAAATTATTTATGATATTAATTGATCAAGTCTTTAATTTTTCAGTCAAATATGTATTTGATTCCATGTGAATAATCTCTACTTTGAAGGACAACAACTTGGGACAATAAATTATTTTAATATAGTTTGAAAAACATAGATCTATATCGTGAACCTGACAAAGATCTATATCAGATTCTCGATATAGACCTATCAAAGAAGATATAGCTCTATATCCTGAACATGACATACATCTATATCGTGAACCTGACAAAGATATATATCAGATACACAATATGCTGATATATCAACATATCGTTTGCATTTAAATAAAATATTGCCTTCAAATAAAAATTTGGAGAAAATTTAAAGTCGAGCATACAATTTTTTGTTCGAATGGAAATTAAAAACGTTTGAATGAATAATTTTTCATATGAAATTTTGATTTTAATAGGATTAATTATGTTGATTTATCAAAATCATTTCATCAGTTATAATTGAATCCTTACTGTGTATGTTTTACATCATAGCTGTTGGTATTTTAGGAGGAGCAAGAACTTATCCACCGTAACTTTAATTGCCACTTTATAATTGCACATATTTTTTAATTTAGAAAAATTTTCTCTTGTTTTTGTTGTATATGTGTGTGTTTTTCTTAAAATTATTTATTATTTATTTTTTTCCTTTGATGTTTTCATTTTCTACCATACTTTGAGAATTTTAACTTTTTTGTGTTGCATATTTTTTATTCTGTATTTTTTGTTTTATTAGCATAAATTATTAATTTTAAATAAATAATTAATGTACTACACAAAATACATTAATTTGTTTCTTGTGTTATATATAATTTCCTTAATTATAATATAATTTTTTCAATTATCTGCCTCAAAATGATAAATAGGTCTCACACTTTCTATTTTGTAATTTTTGTACATACATAAAACTGAATAAATTTGATTGAAAATACAAGTAAAAAAAAATTACTTGTAAAATAATGTTATAATAACAACTGGTAACCAGTGCTGTAGTGGTGGGTTGGTAAGATACGGAGTTAGAGAATGGGAAGAGTTCAGGGTACATGGGTTCAAACCCACCCACCTCCAGAAAATTACACTTTGTTATTTTATTTCTTCTGAAAGGGAGCCATCTATCGTCCAAAATTTGAAGTATTTGAATATATCACATTCACGATATAGATCTATTTATCTCTGACTATGCCTTTTTTAGCCAGAACAATATCGTGACCCGATATAGATCAATATCTTTGTGCTACTTGGGACCTTGGTCCCGAGGAGTCTGGATTTGAGAGGTTCTATCTCTCGTACTGGTCGTCATAATGGAAGGTCCCAATAATGCATGACTATTAGAATGAGCATAGACTGTATTATATATGTATTTATAAATTTCATGATCATGGATTTCAATTTTTATTACAGATAAGATTATTAGTTGCTGATATTTTGCAAAATTTTTATCCATGGCCTACATATACGGCATCTTTAAATGAGCTGTACATTGATGACATACCTAATTTGTTAAAACATGGCCTTGAATTATGTGGAGGCTGTAGTATACAGCAAACTGAAACTGGATCTCTACTCTGCCGGATTGTTTTTGAAAAGTATGACAATATGTAATAATACCTTTTGTTTTGATTCCTGACAAGCTCAGTACATTATTATGTCAACATAGTATATCAAGCATAACTAAAACAGTTGCTTCAAAGATTAAAGATGATTTATTAATGTCAGCAGAGAGACAGAGTAAATACATTCCCAGTATACTTCTGGGGATTCATTCTATACAGTAAAAGTCTGATGTAATGAGTACTACGTGCAACAATAATCTTACTATAACAAATGACTAATGTTAAAGATACAAAAAATTCATGATTATACAATGTTATGCACCAACCCACCTCCTATGTTCAGGCATGAATCCCAAATATACGAGATTAATGGGAATTTTCAGTCCTCTCAATGTTTTTTGCTGTCATGAAGTGAAAATAACAAATGCATGAATTTTCATGTTATGTAAGTATCGTGTTAGTCTTTTTTTGCTCTCGCTGAGAGATTTTTCCAAATAGAGACTGGCTCACACATTTGCATCTTGAAGTTGGAAAACCACAAATCCAACTTCAGCCAACCACTATTGTGCTGCCAACAGTAGGGTTACCAGATGTCCTAATTTTTATGTAACTCTGAGTGTCCTCACGTTTTCAAAATTTCCTTCTTTTGTTACATTTCCCTTTTTTTTCCATTTTCAGGTTTCCAGAATTTTTTATCTTCAGTTCTTCTTTATTTGAAACTAAAAACATTTCACTCCGAAACAAATACTCCTCATCCGTGTGTATTTATAATGTTTTTCTGTGCATATTTACACGATTTGACCAATTACTGTTGAAATTTGCAGAAACAAGAGATTAAGTTGCCTCCAAGCAGGACAAAAACTATTCTAGACGCAGAAAGAGCATGCACCATTATCATAGTATGAAGAAGGCAGTCTGAAAATAGTTCTGGAAGAAGCAGACCACAGCATCCATCTTGAGAATACCATTCTTCGTTGAGCAATGCCATGCATAAGGAGGGGGTTACCCAGGTCATTCTTACTAATATCATATAGTTCCCCCCCCCCCAGGATAAAGTAATATTCCAGGATTTTTCCCATCTCGCCGGAAATGCCACCCTGCTAATTTATATGTTTCTACAAAATCATAACACCCAGTCTCATTATTAACTGTTTAAAGGCCCATGTTCCATAAATGGAACATAGTTTTTGTTTGAAAAATATCAGATAAAAATTAATTCAAACATTTCCAGTTTTTTATCATATATAGAGAAAAATTCAAAGTATTTTTTGAAATAAATTTGGAAACTTCAGGTTAATGCAAACTTTTTTGACAGATTTGTAGTTTGACATTTTTGGGCATTTTTCCCCTATTTCAATTCAAAATTTCAATTTTAAAGTAAATTGAAAATAATTTTGTGTGTTTCTACCACTTAATATATCAATCAAAGTAAATCAATTAGTTTTTTCATACTGTAACACGTGAACAAGCTACTTGCATTCAAAATTTGCCTTTCAAGACAGCGTGATTCCAGGGATATCTAACATGCAGTGTGCTGCTGCAATTTTCCCGTTCGAATCACAGTGTATAGGAGTATACATCGACATGTGTATAGGAGTGAATTCTGGGTTATATAACACAGAAATGTGCTTTCTGGTATGGATTGTTTATATTGGTTGAGTAGTTTTTTATTATTACATTCTCAGAAATGCATGTTTTTGCAACTAATTAAACCGAGATCACAGCAATCATAGATAGTCTTTTATGTTCAGCTGTATGTAACTATGTTGAAAAGATATCTCGCATTAGAAGAAGCTGTAGGATATTTAGAAACACTTTCAGATTCTGAATTAGAAAACGTAGATATATATACAAATTCAAAGGTTTTTAACAACTGGCTGTTGCGAAAATATATTTTGGAAAGAGAGAAAATTCAACTGCCCTTGCGGGGAATGGAACCCAAGTCCTTTCACTTTCCGGGTGAACGCCCTTGCCTGTCTAAGTGTTTTGAAGGGGTGTTTGAATAGGGTAAAGTTGGAAGTCAAGGTCGAAGTGTTATGGGAGAAAGTTGGGGTTTTAGAGGGCCCAGTTATATAATGGAGCCGCCTATCGTTGAAGAAGCAATCCCATGAACAACAGCAGTTTAGAGGGTGAATTGGTGGTTGTGGATGAGGTAAAGGGGGAATAGTGATAGGGGTTTAATCATTGTCGATTCTATGGGTGGGTAACTGGGGAACAGAGTGTGTAGGGATTTTTAGGGTTTCTAGTGCTGTTGTCTTCCTGGGGGGGGGGGAGATTAGCAATGTTTGAGACATATTTCATCGTTGGAAGTTTCCTGGGTAGGTAATCCTGTGGGTAGGAACAAATTAGGTAGTAGAATATTAGTGAGTCTTTGTCAGAGTAGTGAGATTTAATATTAACTATTATCCGCTAGGGAAGAAGGTTCAGATGTGGCAGTGATTCCAGTACTGCCAAAAGTAGTAGGAGGTGTAGAAGTAGGATCTACCAATGTCAATTTAGACCTAAAGACGTTTGCTCCAAACTTGGGGTCACAATCTTGGAGCTTTCCACATTTACTGATAGTTGGCTTTGTTGGGATGGGGTTCATCTTAATAGGAGGGGCTTTGGGAAGTTTACAATAGGCTTTGGTCAGGTTTTATACTCCCAGACCACGTACATAGGGATGCGGGTTAGTTATTGTTAATAACAACAGTATAGACAGGGAATTGCCTAACTCTGACTTGCATGGATTGACCCTAAATCACAGGGCAAATTAAAATATGTGCTAATAAATGCTTGGGTAATAAGAAAGATTTTTAGAAACTGTGATAGTTGTGGAAGGGCCTGGATCTTATAGCCATTACAGAATCTTAGGCAAACGATGGGGATGAATCTTTCTTACACATCTTGGATACAATACTTTTTTTAATAAATAGATGTGATAAGAAAATGGGTGGAGTCTTGATATACATGAAATCATGTTTCAAGGCTAGAGAGTATAACGTGCAGAAAATTGGTATTGAAACTATATGGGTTGAGCTTGAAAACAAAAGACATCATAAACTTATTGTAGGGGTTTGTTACAATCCACCGAATAGGGATCCAAACTACATCGCCAAATTTCATGATGAAATTTCCTACATGTGTAAGCATAAGAGGGTTGTCATACCTTGATTGGGGTATCGATAGGATTGTTAGAAAATTCGCAGATGACGTGAAGCTAATATGGGTAGTCTAGAATCAAAGCGATAAGGAGTTGCTCCAGACCAACTTAAACAGGATTGGAGCATGGGCAAATGAATGGAGTATGATTTTTTTTAGCATTGACAAGCAAGCTCATGGTCTCTCATTTTGATTCAAGCAACCCTTGTTTCTCGTAAGAGTTGAATGGTGTCACTATCCCTGATGCAACTAGGGTCACTGATATGACAATTATCATTGACGAGCAGTTTTTTTTTTCTGAACATTGATCAGAAGTGGTTAAAAATGCAAATAGAATGCTAAGTTTCATTTTCAAAATCTATAAATGCTACCTATAAAATTCTATTTATAAATGCTACCAATGTGACAAACAGATCCATCAAAGATGCTTTCTTTCTTCTATCAAATTTGAATTTAAAAAAATTGAATTTTCTGAACTCATTTTTGTGTTAAAAAAATCGGTATGTGTTGTAAATTTGAATTTGTACTAAGAAATAGCAAATTTAAAGTGACAGCTGTACTGCAAAAATAAATAATCATCAGATTATAGGTGATACCAGTTTCTGCTCTCACCTCTCCCCATGTTCTATTTATGAGCCATCATGAAAAAAAACAAAGAAAAAAAATTTTCTTCAAATTTCAAAGTTGATTTATGTATAGGCATGTAAATAGACCTCAAATTCAAAATTTCAAAACAATAAGTGGCTTTTTTCATAGTTCGGCTTTTAAACGGTTAAACAATGCTTCTGATTCCCTTCCCCATGATTAGCTCATGTGTTGAGACTATCTTGGGGTTACCTCCTCCTTTTTCTGTTCTGAAATAAATAAAATGAGAGGAACAGCATTCTCAATGCATGATTTGTTGATGAATTCCCATTATATTGAAAGCATGACCGAAAAAAAATGTTTTATATGTATCAAAAGTGGTTGTTTTAGTTGGTATAGTGAAGCCATCTGTTGTAAAGACATGTAACTGATGTTGTCACAAGGCTGCATGCATCCACATTTTTAAGTTTTGGAATCTGGTAACCCTAGCTAATTGTGTTTGAATCTGGATTCTCATGATGAGAATCTTGTCTATGCCCACACGATTGCGCAGCTGCACAATGCAAATTTGGGAAATGATGAATTTTTAGCACCAACATGTTTTGGCACTCATGGTTGCTTATGCATATATCGTGGTGAAACACTCACAACAGTATTGATTTGCAGCTCGTGTTCTCTTAGTTTTACATTTGAAAATGAGTTTGGTTTGATCAATGTAGGCTTAGGAACAATCTGCATAAAGAATATAGGAAATGTCCATTATCTTATTTATCATTTCTTTGTCCGATTTCCAGTCTATTTGGAAGAATGAAGTTGAGTTCTTGTTTTGATCTGTTGTTTCCAGAGCAGTTATTGAAGACTCTGTACACATAACAGAAAACTGAGAGATTTTATGTTTGTTTGGGTAGCAGGACCTCTTATGTGGAGGTAATGTTTCAGAAAATTATTTTCTGTTCACTGCAGTGTGTGAAAGTTTGTCTTATTTTTGGTCACCAGGATACATTGGAAAGAAAGTGTTTTGTTGGTTAGTTGACTTAAAAGTAAAGTTTTGGAAGATCCTAAAAAAATTAAGAAAAAATTGAAGTACATTCATTTCACCCAGAAACACATAAAAACAAAAGTCGCAAAAAATTATAAAAAATTACAACAGTTGGCTACTTATCGCCTTTCAAGCTTCTTGGCGATATCTATGAAGAACTTATTTTCCAGCTTTTTTCCTCCCCGTAGAAACTCTCTCTAGTAACAGTGGAACCTCGTTTATACGACGTGCAAGAGGCTTAGCCAAAACATCCTATTAATGTGTTGGTCTTTTAAACTGAGTATTTTTATAGAAAATGACTTTTCCTCTCCCCCCACCACACACACAGACTTTTAAAAAATATTCTAAAATTCAGTGCCTTTAATTGCATCTCCAACTCTTAAAAAAAATTTTAATAACACTTGTGAGGGGAAAATAATTAAATTACACATTTCAAATCACTTGAACAAATGAAATTTAGTGGAACATTACCTTTTTTGTGGTACAACATTAGGTAAAAAATTTCAAAAAAATCTTCTCGACTTGGGCTAATTTCCCATCTTGGACTCTCATTTTTTTGGCAGTAAATGATTGGCAACCAGCAGCTTGGTCTTTGATTTTGTTTCTCTGCTTCATAATCTTTTTCTAACTTGCCACAGGGATATTCAACTGTTTTGCAAGATCGATTTTCTTCATGAATTTAAAATTCTTGTTGAATTGTTCCAAAATTTCTAGTTATTTTTAAAGAAAGCACTTTTTGCTTTGTCGACATTATGAATGACAGATTTTACACAGCCAGCAAGCAAAGCACCACAATGAAAGAAAATTCCACAGGATACTATTGAAAGAACTTATTGTGTATGTGTATCATATGTCTCTTATCGGCAGACCTGTACCCTCCAAATGTTTACAATGTGTGGACTTTCTTATCCTTTGAGAGAGGATAACACTGAAAACATTAGGAGAAGAAAAATTCTGAAAGGACATATGGGTGTCAAAACAATTGAAACCCGTTTCTTTTGGACTCACCACGTCTGCATATTCTCATAAACAAGCCACTTACAAGTCCACCCTAAATGACCATCAGCTAGCTCACTGGCTATTTTGTATATGTCAGCAATCATCCTAAAATTTAGGGCTATTGTGGTCACAATATGCAAGAACTGTTGCAGCAACGTGTTTTCACTGCATACAAAAATTGTGCTCGTTCGATGGACATTTTTCAAAAGATTCTGTGTGCAAGTGAAGTGAAAACGTCCAGTAATTGAGGTTTTGTGGCAAATAAATGAATTATTTTAATATTAAAATGTATAGGAACATATTGCAACAGAAGCCAAATCTCGTACAAACATGAAAGTTGTATACACAGTGACGTATAAACAAAATTCCACTATATATTCTTTCTTTCTTTCTGTGATGTACCTAATCATATGTTGTTTGAATGACGTCATTCTAATGCTCTAACATTGTGGGATTTCTCAAGTTGTGGGACTTCGTTGATTTAATTTCATTCTTGGCCTGTATTGGCATTCACAATTTTTTTGGAGTGACCCATAATAATTCCGCCAGATATTTTTATATTTTGTGCACATTTAAATGAGTAGAATTAGTGGTAATTTTTTAATGAGATTTCGTCTTCTTAACTTATATGAAATCAATTCTTATTTCAAAAATCAGTCAGAAGGCATAATCACTGTGCGATTGTTTGGGCATCACTATTGCTTAACATAGCAAAGGATGTTGATCCCAGAAGATGACAAATATGGTCAGCTGAAGTATTTCCTGTGGTTTTCTTACTTTAAGGCACAAATGCAAGCCGGAGGTCTTCCCTTTGAGAAAAAAATCTCTCCATAATGAACAATAGATCTTACCATTTAAATAAAAGTATTGAAACATTCGTAACCATTTTCTGATTTGGAACATAGATGGCAGCACCTGCCACCCCACCCCAAGGATGCACTGGAGTCTGGAACAATTCTAATAAGTTTCTGCTTTTTCACGCGATAAATTAACTATAGAAGGGCCTGTGAAAAGTCTGACCAAGGGCCTGCAAAAGATCCCAGTCTAAGGGCCCTGCTCCAGGATGTGCTCTCAGAAAATGAGCTAGATTTAGATTTTCATGAAACCTGATGGTTTTATTTCAGAAAGTTCAAGGCCCTTTACTTCTAACAAACTTATTCTGATGTTTGTTGTGAATGGTTGAATGTTGATAATTTTAATTGAAAAATAGTAGAAACATTAAAAAGCTCTTACTGTGTGAATCAGTTTCCAGACCATATCAATGTTTTCAACATTATCTACTGGTTGGGTTGGACATTTAAAACCATTTTTCCTGTTCCAAATTATCATTGACCAGTCAAAATTTAAACTCTGAACCTGTTGCTATAATTACAACACACATTCCATGGTTGCTTTAAGGTTCACTACTCTCTCTGTTAGCTGTTTCTTCCATAAATGATTCGGTAAATATGTAGAATGTTTCCTCCTAATTATTTTTGTAAAATTGTGGTTAAAATATAGAGAAACCTAAGTGTCTGATGAGAATATATTTATTTCAGGTATATTTTAGATAAAAATATGTATTTTGAACCAACAAAATGCATTTTGCATGCCACTTCAAAAAATCACCACAAATATTCATCGGCTATTTCATTCATTTCCGATATGATTAACATGGTCCATCATCAGTTATCAAAGATGAAAGGAAATCTTTTCATGGGGGCTTCCACTGGATCTGTACATGGTTTGTTGTTTTTAAATTTTCCTGCACGTTTTTAGTTTTAAAACAGTATAAGGGTTTAATATGATGTGAACTAGTCTGGAAAAATTCAAACTATTAATAATAACTTCCTACCTTTGAATGACCAAATTTTTTTTTCATTATCTCATTGGGAAAAAGGAAAAGTATAAAAACTAAAGCTGATTTTTTTTCCTTGTAAATTCAATGAAAAAGTTATAACTAAGTTAGTGCACGAGAATTAATGTTATCGAAGGCAAAATAAATAATTTTCAGAAGCATTTTCTGTAGTTTCAAGATTTTTTTTCTACTTCATTGCTTGCAAAACTCTATATTTCAAAAGTTATGCACAATATATTCATGAAATGTTTTTACATTATTTATCTTGTTCCAGTATCAAGAGTGAAAGATACAGTGTGTCACAAAATAAAAATGTTAAATTTTTATACGGTTCACCTGTCCTCTAATGTCCAATTAGAAAGTTGTTGCCTCGTCTCTTCTGAGGCCCAAAAAAGTAAAAAAAAATAAATCCTATTTGTGCAACTGCAATATTTGCTGAGATATTTGAATTAAAAATCATAATGCAAAAATTAAAAGCGTAAATCGTCAGAAAACATTTTAACCTCAGACAAAGAGCATTAATTTCACTTTACTAAATTGGCAATAACGTTGCTTTTAGCTATTGTAGAAAATAAAATGAAACACCTTTGGGTTCTAGAATAACTGAACTTTCAAATTAACAAATAAAAACCATTTCAAAATTTTTTGTGAAATTTGTCATTTGAAGACAGTTATGGGGAGAGACGACTAATGTGCGGGGAAGGGTGACCCCCTCCCACCCTTAGCTGAGATTACAGAGTACTTTTGCTGAAAGAGAAAAAAATTAATAAAATCCTTAAGAAGGAATAGGTCCACACATTTGAGAATATCCTTTGTACACTACTGAGATAGAAATCCATCAGGAGATTCGAGACATACTACGATAGTAGCATCCCAAACATACACATTGGTTAAGCAGCAGCTATTATATATCTGATAGAATTAGCACTACCCATGTGCTTTATACAATCATTGGTTCTTAATGTTTTATCATTAACATAGGTTATTAAAAGGTATTGTCATATTAAGTTTCTAGATCATTAAATAGTTTTATCACTGCAAAGTATATTCAGTTTGACATCTTTTTTTGCAGGTACTTTACTCGCAATTCAATATTGCATATCTGGTAGTGAATTCCTGAATCAAGCATACAGTAGTGAATCACAATCCGTTTTTAAATTGTTATGTGATATGATTTTTCTCTGTCAGCATACTATTGATTATATGCTATCAGCTGTGGTAGGGAAAGGAAAATCAAATGGTAATCATAAATGCTTTGTTTCTAATATTCGGCGTAATAATTCTTTTAGTTAAAAAAACTAAAGATTATGCATGACGAGTTTTCACTAGTAACAAATTAAGAAACCTTCACATAGCAGTGTCTCTCAGCAGTGTGTTCGGGTGGTGTTGCTAGTCTGACCTGACACTTTTTTTTAATTGTTCAATTTTTATAGGCCCTATTTAAAAAAAATTTCAATTATAGTTAATATTTTTTTACTCCAATATAACATGCACTTGTTTTTCTCAAGAATAAAAACATCTGGATGCGTTTTAGAATTAGTGACAATATCATTACTATTAAAACCATTATGAGGTATTATGAGACTATTAAGAAAACGCAGGGTTATCACTTCTTGTTAGAAATGTAATCGCACTAGTTTATTTTATATATGTATGTGTATAGATGACACTGTATGCCCATCAACTGGTCGTTTCTAGTTATCTGCGTAGGTGTGTATGTGCTTGTATATTGTGTCCTCTCTTGTATAATAAATAGTCTTCTTCCTGACATCGACTCATTCGCACCTCTCTCTTTAACAGCAGAGCGTGGTTTAGGTTTATGTTTTCGCGGTTTACGTTGGTTTCGTAAGCGATCATCTCGTAGGTTTCATCATGGCGGAAGGGAAACTTCAATATGTAGTGGAACCTTTCAACGGAGGGAATTATCCGTTGTGGAGTAGACGGGTGGAGGCTCTTTTTGCTGCGAAAGAGCTTGATGCTTACTTACTACGTGAAGCGGATGAGGCGAAACCAAGGGAGGTCAAGGAAGCCAAGCAAGCATACGCATTGCTGATGACTCTTATCAACGACAAGGTGTTGATGTCCATGAGTGAACAACGATCTGCCCTGCAGATATAGAACAAGCTTAAATCCACGTATACAAAGGATGGGACGGTGAGTCCGATTTTATGTCGCAAAAGGCTCGCTACCATGAAAAAGAAACGCGAATGTTCGATGCGTCAACACATCGATGAACTTCTCAGTATCGTGAACGAGATTACATTCACAGGGGCGAAAGTGGATGAAGCGGACGTTGTTGTTTATCTTCTCATGTCATTACCAGCGGAATATGATGTAATCAGGTCAGCGATAGAGAATCAGCCTAGTGACAATCTAAGTCTGGAATTTGTGACGAAAAGACTCGTTGATGCTGAAGCACTGATGCTGGAGAAAAGCACATCGAAAGGACAATCGATCGAGAAAAATGCTACATCGAATTGTGATGCTGCTTTTGGTGTTTCCAAGAAGAAAGGTTACTCATCAAAATTCCAGAAATATAAACCGAAGTGCTATGGGTGCAGTCGCGTCTGCCACTTCAAGCGGGATTGTTTATTTCGGAAAGATTCCGTTGCGAAGCAGTTTGAATCGGCTGCTGTGACTTTTGCTGTCAGTGGTGTCAACAAGGAATTCTTCATCGTGGATTCTGGTGCTACGTCACACATGTGTAGCAAGCGGAAATGGTTTGAAACGATGACATCATATAATGGAACTGTTGACTGTGCTTCAAAAACTGAACGGTTGAATATTCAGGGAATTGGAACCATCGTTGGTGAACTTGACGGGAGAAAGCTGACCCTGACCAACATGATGTACGTTCCGGAGCTCAACGGTGAGCTGATGTCTGTGAAATAAATTCAAGCAGCTGGATTTGCGGTTATCTTCTCAGAAAGCGGTGTTCGTGTGTGGAAGGGAAATCAAAATTTCATCATAGCTCAACTCAACAGCAAAGGACAGTATGTAAGTGGTTTCGCTCCTCGCATAGCTTCATCGTATGTTGCTGAATGTAATGTGAAACTGTGGCATCGAAGTTTGGGTCATCCATCGAACTCAGCTGTAAAGGAACTTGGGTTTCCAGTTGAAGATTCATTTTGCGAAGTCTGTACATTTTCCAAACAGAGCGCTGAACCGATTGGGAAAGGGCAGAGGAAAAGAGAAACCGAGCCTATGGTGATGGTGCACACTGATGTTTGTGGCCTGGTCACTCCAGCGACCCATGCGGGGGAGAAGTATTTCATCACTTTTATTGATGATCACTCACGATTCATGGAGGTTCGATTGCTGAAAAAGAAAAGTGAGGTTCTTACAGAACTGATAAAATTTCTGAAGCTGAATACTTCTGTGAGGAAAATAAGATGTGATAATGCTAGCGAATATGTGAAAGGCAAACTTGTTCGTTACGCAACAGAAAATGGTATCACGATTGATCCTGCTCCTCCTTATAGTACTCCAATGTTGAACGGAGTTGCTGAACTTGCGAATCGAACTTTGCTGGATAAAGGGTGGGCCCTCATATTTGAAGCCAACTTGCCAAAACAAATGTGGGGCGAAGCAATTCGAGCTGCTGCGTACTTGAATAATCGAATTCCAAGCAATACCGTAAAGAACTGTACATCGTACAAACTGAAGTTTGGATCTGATCCTGATCTAAGCAATATTCGAGTTTTTGGATGCAGTGCGTACGTGCTAAGTCCTGCAGCTCTGAGAAAGAAACTGGATAAGAAATCGAAGAAAATGATCTTCGTCGGATACTCTTCAATGGGATACCGACTCATGGATCCAGAGACGAAACGTATCATAGTCTCAAGAAATGTAAAATTCAATGAAGAAAAGAAGGCCGTCATCAATGACAACATAGACGACCCGATCGATGATGCAACCGTGGAAGATAATTTCTCTTCTCAGGACAGTGATGGCGATCCAATGAAGAAGGAAAGTGATGAAAACGGCCATGTCACACCACAACCAAGAAGATCCAAAAGAGAAACGAAACAGCCGATCCGGTATCCTGATCCGGAAACCTATATGGCAATGGTTGCCTGTCAAGATACTCTTGAATACAGCGATATTCAATTGCTTTCGAAAGAGGAACAGCGACCCTGGAAGCAAGCCATGGACGAAGAGATGAAATGCATGATCAAGAACGACGTGTGGACTCTGGAGGAAATTCCTAGAGGAAAGCAGGCTATCTCATGCAAGTGGGTTTGCAGAACGAAACGCGATGGTAAGCACAAAGCTCGGCTTGTAGCTCGCGGCTTCATGCAGAAAGAAGGACTGGATTACAACGAAACATATTCACCAATCATTGATATCTCGGCTTTGCGACTTGTACTCATGATGATACTTCAAGAGAATCTACAAATGTTTGTATTAGATGTGAAAACCGTGTTCTTGAACGGCGACTTAAATGAAGTGATCTATATGGATCTACCTCAGGGATATGACGACGGGAGTGGCCGGAAGTGCAAGCTGAAGAAAAGTCTCTACGGATTCAGACAGAGCCCTCGCCAATGGTATCAGAAATTTGTCAACTTCGTGGTAAAAGTAGGTTTTATTCAATGTATTTCTGAACCGTGTGTTTTTATCCGAAATTTTAATGATGCTAAGAAAACTATCATTGCTTTGTATGTAGATGATTTGTTAATTGCCGGCTCAGATGATAAGGAGCTTAAAATAATTATTGCTATGCTAAAAAGTTCGAAATGTCAAATGTGAATTAGCAACAGAATTCTTAGGTATTCATATGGAGTTCTCTTCTGATTGTTTATATCTTGATCAGAAATCCTATATAAGTTTAAGTAATGAAAATTACGCTGTGGAAGTCTATTTTCCGATTAAGATTTTTGAAACATTAGGGACTGTTCGAGCTAGAACCGATTTCTGCATGGATCCCCAATACTTTATGGCTTCAGATTTAAATAAAATATCTTTGTTGAAAAACTAGACATTTTTTCCAAAGTTGAGGTCTTCTAATGTTTACTTTTCCCTGCCCAGCACCCCCCCCCCAAGTCAAAAGTGGATCCAGTTTTCAAGACTACCTTGTAGTTGTATCATGAACTACTGATGAAGAATTAAAACATTAAAATATATATATTAAATTTCATGTAAAAGTAAAATTAATGTGCAATAGAGTTCTGTTGTGAAGAAAAGCTACCTATTCTAACAGTTGCCCTGTGAGTCTAAATTAAAAATTACTGGCATAAATCAAAGTGTACCAGTATATTTCACCATAATAAGTTGAGTAATAACAAATCAAAAAAAGGTAAAAAATTCTATTTTTTCTTTTGCTAACTATAAATTTTATTGATATTGTAGTTTTGATTCATATTTTAACAAATGTTATATTAGTTTAAATTTATAAGATTTTCATAATATTGCACATTGAAACTGACAGGACTTTGCTTAAGTCGTCACCCGTTTAAGCCGTCATAATGTTTCGATAACATGAGGTGACGACTTATCAAGGTTTTACTGTATATATATGAGAGGAGAGTCAACATTCATTCTGTTGAAATAAAGGAGGTTGACAAAAGAAGGGGGCAGATGAAAGAGAAATCCTTTTCTCCTTTTATTGTTGAAATATGAGTAAGGGAACCAGTTTTATTGCTGATACTTCTAATACAGGTCATCCAGATTTGTTGCCAAAAGCCTGTATGTGAATATGTGAAGGGGTTAATACACATCAACCGCTATGTATGGAGGGTGCGTGGCAAAATGGAAGGGGGTATAGCATTTTACTGGTGAACCGTTGATCCTAGAGGTATATTTGCAATTAGAAAAAGTTTTCAAATAACCTTTGGTACTGAGATGTCATTCATGTTGCAAGGGATTGTATAGTTATCAAAATAAAAAAATTAACTTTTTATATAGACACCCTATGCTCGAAAACCCAATTAGAAAGTTGTTGCCTTGTCTCTCTTGATGCCAACAAAAAATAAATAAAATTTCATGTTTCTAAATGCAATGTTCACTGAGATAGTTGAATTTGAAAAACTGAGGAAATTTGAAAAAAACAGTTAAATGCAAGTAAAAGTTTCAAATGCATGCCGTTTTTCTAATTCAAATATCTCTGTGAATATTGCACTTGGAAACATGAAATTTTATGGGGTTTTTTTTTTGTATCAGGAGAGACAGGCATCAACTTTCTAAATGGGTTTTGGAGCACATGGAGGACTGTATCAAAAGTAATTTTTTTATTTTAATAACTAAACAACCCCTTGAAACATGAATGACAATTTGAGTATGACACGTTATTTGGAAACTTTTTCTAATTGGAAGTATACCTCTAGGATCAACAGTTTACCAGTAAAATGCCATACCCCCCTGTTTGCTAAGCACCCTGTATAATATTTTTATTTCACAAAACAATTAAAATTTATGGCAAATATGGTGCTAAGTTAAAACTTGGAGAAAACCTTTACTCCCTCTCTTTTAAGAGTGGGTGTGGGTACTAGCCTCCAAGTGTTTAAGATGTCGCCAGTATGTAAATTTAATCATTTTATTTTTTTGTTTGTTTGTGTGTGTGTGTGTGTGTGTGTGTGTGCGTGCGCGCTTTTTTTTTTTTTGAACCTATAGAGGGTGCTAACTTTCTCGATGAAAAATAAAAATCTCAGATATTGTATGATCATTGTAATTCAATATAATTTCATTTCCTTGTGTGATTTATCACAGAAGCTTTATTAATATTGATCCTTCATCAGTTTTCAATATACAAAATATACTAACAGTGTTAAACAGCTATTAAATTTATACAAACAAATTGACAGGTTTTTAAGACAAATAAAATTTAATTGGTCGAATGGTCGGCATGTTTCGGCTCTACAATCGAGAGCCATCATCAGGACCTTGTGTCAGAAATCACACAAATGAGTCATGGAGGGGTGATATTTATGTCTGGTCATCCGGAAAGTTTGTATTTACTGAGTCTGAGTGGTCTTTGGATGCGAATTGGGGCGCCATCTGTTGCAAAGTGTTGAAAATTCTGTCTTAACTGAGGTTAATAAAGCCTGTCCAAGCTGACGAAATAGGTGGCGTGTTCCTTCCATTATTAATGAGGAAATCCTGGCATGTTCTGATAAAGTATCCCTCGAGAAAATTCAGTTCAGAATTATGTGTTGCTTTTTTTAAAAACAGGCGCTTTCTTAAAATCAAAATTATGTGACAGTTGCCAACAGTGTTGGGCAATAGCCGAACTATTTGTCTGTCCCTTCTCAACATGCTTTTGTTGTTCGAGAACTCGAATATTCAGATTTCTCTTAGTTTGGCCAATATATCCTTTTTCGCAATTCTTGCATGGGATGAGGTACATACCAGATTCTTTGGAGGGTGAGATAGGATCTTCTCACCTTTTCCCAACTTAAAGATCCTATCTCACCCTCTAAAGATATAAATTTTATTTGTCTTAAAAACGTGTCAATTTTTTGTATAAATTAAAACCAGGCAAAGTTCTAATTTTGTGATTAGCAATTGAATTGTTCCCTGCATAATCGAGTACCCCCCCCCCCCCCACTCAATCAGATATTATGTGCTAGAACCATTGATATCCGTTTAAGCGGGGTGACTTATATGTTTTGCCCTTTAAAGGGGTATACGGTATGGCACATATGTGTACTACGTAGATAGTAGTAATATCAAGGGAATAATAATAATAATATTTAATATCATATAAGCCAGGGGTTCTCAAACTGTATGCCGCTAACCTTTGTCAGGGCCGTGGCTGGCCCTAATAAACATTTTTTGAAGTGATTCTTTTTTAGACTACTTTAGGGATCTTCAGATAAGCGTTGATTAGGGAAAGGGTTGCTGCAAATGAAAAAGTTTGAGAACCCCTGATATAAGCAGGCTCCTCGAACAAGGGCAGAGAGGTTTTGAAAATTATTGTCATAGAGAGATTTATTTTAGTGAAGGATATGGAGTTTAAAATTTGACCATATATATATATGTGTGTGTATATATATATATATACAGTCAAACCTCGTTAATAAGTCACTCTTTTGAGAGCAAAAATATGACTTAGTAAGCAGAGTGACTCGTTAAACGGAGTAAGCCATAGCTGTGCCAATTCCTGCCTGAGGACAATTGGGACTTCCAAAACGTGACCCGTTAAGCGGAATGACGTGTTAACCGGGTGACGCACTAACGAGGTTTGACTGCTATTATATATGAAAAAAATATTGTAGGAGGATTTATCATTATGTTGAGCATCATTGTCGTGATGTATGTATCACTATGTATATACATTTAGTAATCTTTAGTTGGCTAATAAAATTTACTTTTTTTCTGGGTTTCTATCTCCAAGTTCTGAAAAAAATTTCATCACATTGGATGGCTGAATGATATTAGATTTTAACACTTACAAAATTTAAGATTACACCCAGAGAATATGGTTGGCTGTGTGTGTTGACTTGACAACAAAACTTTTGGATAATTTTTTCCCTATTTTATCATTTTTGCCTGATTAGAAATATTATTTTTTTGCAAAGCACCATCATTTGCAGAAATTGGGCAAGCGCTGGATGATGCTTCTAATTCAGTTAAGACATGCGAAGCTGAAGAATGCTTTCAGTCTGCGAAAAATACTTGCAGTGAAACACAGGATTTTCTGATTTTAGAAGTTGATGGATACTCATTGTCTGAAGAATTCCAGATTGTACTTTCATGCTATTGGCATAGTATCAAAGTATGTATAAAAAATTTAATGTCTTTTTTTACAGTATTTCAGGCAATATAACCATATCACATTATTTAATAATACTTGAAGAAAAATAGCATAAATTAGATTTTATATATACGGAGTGATTATAAAAAAACTATCCCGACATATGGGCCCCTAACTATTATACCATTCACAGAAACTGAATGAAATTTTGGCATAAGGTATTTTGAGGTATGCGCTCAAGAATGATATGGAAAACAACAGTGTCACAACAAAAAGAAACTCATTTTTTGTTGTGATGATGAGACAAATGCTCACCATATTTTATGGGGGGAAGCAGTGAATGCAATAAACGAGGTGAGGATCTTTTAAAAGATACATTACAATCTGTACATTGTTAATAAAGATAATGAACATATATATATATATATATATATGTATATAATAAATATTGAAAATCTTATTTGGTATATATACTGAAGGCTCTAAGCTTGAAATCTACTGGAGCTGGAGTATGCTGTCCTGGAGATGGTACACATTTATCATATCCTTTAGGTGGCTACACCACTGTGTTTTTCAGGCTGAAATCTGCAATTCTCATGTGTTGTAGAATTTCCATCAATAGAAGTTTTATTAGAAGATGCATTTTTATATGTTCTGATAGTCAGGCTTCGCTGATGGCTCGTCAGAAGTCTGAAATTACTTCTCATGTGGTCTGGGAGTGCTACACTCCACTCTGTAACCTATCCAACAACAAATAGAGTGAAGCTTTGCTGCGTACTGGGTCATTCATGTATCTCAGGTAATGAATTGGCTGAGAAGCTGGCTGGAAGGGGTTCTGGGACTCTGCTCATTGGCCCTGAGCAATCTTTGAACATGTCAAGATCAGGGAATTGATCAGAAATATTATTTTCAACTCATTCAAGAGAAAACGGTACCAAGATTGGCTGACTATTGATGGTCAGCGACAGGCAAAAGAGATAAATTATGACTGCCCTAGTTTTAGGCAGAAGGAGCTGATGAAGCTCGGCAAAAATAGTATTCATAGAGCTGTTGGTCTACTTACTGGCCACTGTACTCTTAAAAGGCATCTTAATGTCATAGGAGTTAGTAGTGACTCAACCTGTAGAGGTTGTTTGTATAAGGAAGAAACAGCTACTCACTTTCTTTGTGCATGTGAAATGTACTCTGCACACAGATTTGAGCACTTGGGTCATCATTTGATTGAACCATGGGAGCTTCAAGACATTCCTATTAGATCTCTGCTGAACTTTGCTTCGGCTACAGGTCTCTATTAAAGACTTATATTTTTATGAGGATAGTACAATAGACCTCTAGTCGCAAAGCTAAGTGATGTGGAACCACCCACCCATAACTCTAAGTCTACATTCTTTATGAATCGCAAATTTTAATTTATTTATTTCAAAAATAAAACAACCACTCCCAATAATGACCACCAATAGTGTCACATTTTTGCAGTCCACTTAATAGTTGTTGGGATGTTTTACCATATTTCCCATTTAGCCGTAACAGCATGGCCTTCAATCAGCGATCGTCTTCATTGAATTTAAGTCCAAAGCTCCACAAAACCATATGCTTGACCAGGGCTGTCTTAAAAACATCAGGGGTGCCACTGTAGCCTAGCCATTTAATACTCTTTACTAGAATTTACATTAGATAATCATAGTGTAAGGATGTTACTATGTGGTCCCAATTAGGGCTGTCTTAAAACCTAGCGATGTTCATTAGCTCCCTATAACTGGCTGATATTACCAGACTGCAGATTTGAGGCATACAGGTGGGCTCATGTGGCTAATAATATAAGTGACAGTCGCATGTTGAATCTCAAACTAACACAGGTTTCAAACATGAAACAGCAGTTTCAAGGCTAATATAGCCCTTCTTCAGTGATAGTATTAATAATATTTTATTTCTGCTGTAGGCCGAAGCCCGTGAGCTCATGAACACAAAATTAAATTAAACAACAGAAAAAGGGAGAGGTGAGTTGAGAGATATATACATGTTAAAGACATTGGTGAGAAGAACATCAAATATATACAATTAAAAGAACAAACCAGGGCGCAGTAGCCCAGGTCAATAAGATACTCGCCTAAAGTGCCAAAGGATGTTTAGAGGTGTCACGAGTTTGATACCCGTTTGTCCTTGTCAGAAACTTTCTTGATGCAGGGGTACATCAGAAATGGCAACATGACCACAGAAAAAGATTGCTATTGCAGGGAGTCCCACATTAAGGGGTTAGAACCAACCTCTCAGTGAGTAGAAAAAAGCTGCCATTCGGAATCGGCAATAAATCGTATGTCCCAGTCTAATTAGCCCTCGTGTGCAGAAAATGACCATGGTGTGACAAAAATGATCAAAAGAACAAAACATGCATAATTTACATGCGAGAGTTTCCAATGCATATTTTTACAGAATTGATAAAATCGTAAACCCAACCTGGCTGGGTATTCAACAAACTGATTAAATCGGAAAGGGAAGGGTGAGAAATATCGAAAAGGTGATCACGTAGGGAGATCATCATAAGGTAGGTGCAAAAGAAATGTAAAAAATCTGTTGGACATCATCCGTCACAGAGGGGGCAGTAGTGGTTGAAATGGCTCCAACCCAGTACAAAATTTCATCGAGCCTGCAAAATGGCTGATATGTAGGTCTTATTATTAGAATTGTTAAGATATGGCTCAGGGTAGAAGTGATAGAAAGTCTGTTACAGCACAGACTACTCACTTGAACCACAAGGCTTAAATGAGGCAGGCGCGGGATGGTGATGATGATGGAAATATCCAAACTTCCTATTTAATAAATTTTTGGTGCAGTGAAGTAACTTTGTTAAATAAAGACTTAAATTTATTTGAAAATACTGGCTCTGAATAACATTGATGACTTGAAAGTGAGGATGATGGTACGATTAATGATAATCAGGCAGAGTGTATTAATGATGGAGTGAAAAGAAGAGGAAATTTAAGAAATGTGAGCCTAAATTTTGCACAAATATTGAGTGCTGGAGAAATCGTGAACCAAAAAAGAAGAATTTTTATGAATATGTGAAGCATTTCAAAGAAATCTAAATCGAGGAGTGAAGAACATTTTTGGATGATTTTAGCAGAATTAATGGCAAGGTGGTGATTGTTGGGCTATGGAAAAATGCTTGAGGAAAAGGCAAAATTTCAGAAAATGTTTGGTTTGGCCAATATACGAAAGACCACATCGGCAGAAAATGTTGTAAATGCCTCAATTAGTGAGGTTATCAACAGGATTAAAGTGAAACAAATTTTGTCCTCGGGTGAGAAGACCAATGAAAATTAAAATCTATGGGTAATTTTGGCAAGATGGAAGCCAATTTTTAAGGAAGAAAGAAGAATGATCATAGCAACAAAGAATGTGATATTGTACATGCAGAGACTCATATTTTACAATCGTGTTGCCTGAAACAGATGAGTAGAATCATCAATCTTAAGGTAAGCATAAGCCAAGATGGATGATTCTACTCATCTGTTTCAGGTAACATGATTGTAAAATATGAGTCTCTGCATGTACAATATCACATTCTTTGTTGCTATGATCATTCTTCCTCCTTCCTTAAAAACTGGCTTCCATCTTGCCAAAACTACCCATAGATTTTTATTACTGAGAATTTAGTATATATATCTTTTATGGAAGTTTAAACACATTTCAATTATACATAAAAAATTATGTATAGTTTTTCCATAAAAGATATACTAAATTCTCAGTAATAAATTTCCTATTTAATAAAATTTTGGTACAGTGAAGTAAATTTGTTAAATAAAGGCTTGAGTGTATTTGAAAATACTGGCTCTGAATTGGTGAATATTGGTGATTTTTGCTTTTGCTACATTATATTTTTTTTCTATTTATGAAATGACATAAATGCTACTAAGAATATGATTCATTTCAAAAATTATACTTCAATTTGATTTTTTTTTTCAGAATAGCTGTACTTTGATTGGTGTGCTTGTACAACTAATCCTTCAGTGTGATATCCATATGCAAAGGAAGAAGGATCTTATACAGCAGATAGTAGAAATTTTATCATCTGTACTTCTGAAATGCAGACATAAGGTGAATAGACTATTGAACTTTATCTTCTGAAATTTTTTTTGTCAACGTCCAAAGTGTATCTCTGCAGAATTTAAAATAGATTTTAAAAAAATTGAAAAGGGTTTTTCTTATTTTGGAAAAAATATTGTTTTTTTTTTTAAATTTAAATTAATTATTTTAGATAATGGACAATATAAACACCAACAACTCTTCACGTACAGTAAAAGTCTGTTATAAAAAAAGCTTACGATACAGGGAAAAATTGTTGTGATAATGGATATTTCTCATTATAAGCAATAAGTATCTAAAACATCAGCTCATTGGTGATGGATTGCAAAATTCTTCTTAATAGCAGGATTCTTGTCAGTCCTATTTATTATATCCTGTGCCGTCTTAATGGGTCCACCCGGGCACCTCAAGAGAAGAGGGTGCCTCAGAAAAATGAAAAGTAGTTGAATTTTTTGAGAATTTCCCAGGTAGGGACTCAGAATCACCAAAATCACTTGGCCCAGGGGCCCATGATGCTCTTGAGATGGCCCAGATTGTATCACTTTTACTGTAGATAAATAATCAAAAATCTTAGTGGTTATTATTAAAATTATTTAAAAAGTATCTATTTTTTTAATTCAAAACAATGAAGGTGCTCCATATCTTAAATTATCATTCATTATCTTCAAAGGGTTATTTATTTTTTTTCATTGTATTTTTTATGAATTAATCAGGAAAATATGTAATGTTTATGTGTAATTGTATGTGTGTGTTATAAATTGTAGTGTGCAATTACTATCATCCCTCCTCTATCATGCTAGAAGCAAAAATGTGCAAATTTTCACTTTTTTTGCTATATTAAGTTTTGTCCGAAACGTGAATGTGTATCCGTATTGAAACACATGTTACAAGACATTTTATGAAAATAACTTCCATAGAGTAACATGGGTAGAGTAAACATTCAAATGTTATTTCTAAGGTTTCAAATTTTTTTTTACTTCCATTCTTAGTAATTAATTAACATCTGTTTGAAAAGTGTGGTTATGAGAAAGTACAGATGAAAATAATGATTGGTTAAATTGATGGATTTATTTAATGAATCTAATTATTTAATGATATTAGCCTCTACTTGAAATGATTGGGAAATTGAAGTCCATAACATATCTAAGACATACTGACAAAAGCAATGCCAGCATTGTACTGACAAAACACTAACACTAATAATGCAGGATCCAAGCAGTTCATATATATACAGGGTGAGCAAAAAGTCTATAGAAACTTTAAAAATGCATAAGAAACAGGAAAATAACTGAAATAAAAAAATGGTTTGCAGGGTTAACATCGCTAGGTCACTGGAATTTTTTTAAGACAGGAAAAAACCCCTCAAAACAGCCGATAGGTGGCGCTGGTGCGAGATTTAAAATTACCTGTGTATCGATCCGGTCCATCCAATCTGTTGGAACTGAAAGATGCAATCCGTCAAGAGGGGTCATGTATACATCCGGACCCACTGCACTCTGCCGTTGCTGGATTTGTGACTCGCCTACAATGTGTTATCCCCTGTGGTGGTGGTGGTCATGTGAAACACATACTGTTGTAATAAACAATTTGGAGGCATTCTGTTCATTATTTGCGTATCTCTTCTTTAACTTGTGTACGTCAGCGTCACCTATCCACTGTTTTTTTTGTTATTCTTTTTTCTGCCTTAAAAAATTCCAGTGACCTAGCGATGCTAACCCTGCAAACCGTTTTTTATTTCGGTTATTTTTCCGGTTTTTATGAATTTTTAAAGTTTCTACAGACTTTTTGCCCACCCTATATATATATATATATATATATATATATATATACACACACACACAACAACTGTATGCGATCACATCATAATTTGCATATCGCATCGTCCTATCCAGTTACGGTTGATATCTTCAATTTGCATGAAAAAGAACAAAAATAAACAATCCTAGCAATCGGCTTCCTCATACAAATTGGTTAAAAAATATATATATAAACACAATTTATATATAAATAGCACAATAAATTTTACAGATATAACAAACATATCAAGTATAATAATTAGGGATACGTAAATTTCGCAAAAAAAAAATTCGAAATTTCAGAAAAAAAAATTTTTAAATCAGAAATTTCGCATTTATTCGCAAAAAAAATTCAGATTAGAAATTTTGCATTTATTCACAATAACGAATTGCAAATGAAAAATTTCACTTTTGTTCACACACAAAAACAACAACAACTCGAATAAATGAAACGGTTTAAATCAAAAATTTCGCATTTTAAAAAAATATTTATTTTCTATTAATTTAACTTTATTTTTCAAATGATTTTTACTTACAGCATCATTTTCCGAAATTCAAAAAAGTTGCATATACAATCGGGTACACTTATAACATAACCGGTGGATAAAAAATACGGTTGTTAAATTCCTAAAATTTGGCTCATTCACTTCCATATACATTTATATCTCTATTATAACATACCATGCTTAAAACATACACTGTGGATATAACAAAACAAAAAAACGGGTTTAACCAAAAAAATAATCCAGATATAACACTGCAAAAAAAACCCAGGAAAATATAGTCAAAAACAGTCTTTTATGGACAACATTCCTTGTATACGGGCGATATCTTAGCCCTAAATTTTTTCAATAAATGTGAAAATGCATGGATGGAATAGTTACACTTCCTAACCAACAGATAGCACTGAATATTATAATTGGCAAACTTTAGCGCCACCTGTTGATAATAAATGTAACTATTTTGGCAATAAAATTTTTGACATTTAAATAAAGTCCTGTCTTCCTGTGCAGAACTGTATCGTCTATGCTTTTCGGAATTATGTAGTTTTTACTTGTTTTTATAACTTCATGATCTTTTTATTGGTGGTCTCAATTCAAGTTGAAATTGGTGGAGTAATGGTGTCAAATTTAAGTGTATTATTGATTGGTGAATTCATAAACATCGGTGGGATTATTTTTTCTGTATTTTTTAATTGTACAATACTGTCAACTTCAAGGGAAAACCCATTAGCATAAACTCAAAAAAAAATTATTAACATCTCAAAAAATATATGTGCATGTTGTTGTATATATTATCTCGTTTTTTCTAAATAAATTTCTAAAATTTTCAGATACCGATCAAAAACTATATTCATTCTGCATTATATTTCAGTTATGTGAGGCATAAGCTTATTTTTTGCAGGACAATCTCAATAATGCATATATGTCATTGCTACGTAATCTAATTTCAACACCTCCCTTATGACAACACGTCAGTTATTACATACACTTCTCGAAACACCTAGGGGCCTAGTATAACCGAACTCGACTGTATTTACATCTAACACTACATGAAAGGGGAAAGAAGTGACGCTTGTGGTTTCCCTTTCAAGCATGCTCACAAGTACTGTGCAAAATTACTTTTCTACTTCAAAACTTTACCAAAACTGTAAATTACCTAGATTTCGCGAAAAGTAGTAAAAAATCAAATTTCAGCATTTATTCATCAAAATTGGCAAATTTTGCATTTATCACATTTATTTCGTAAATTTCGCATTTATCGCGGTTATTTCGTAAATACAAAATTTACATATCCCTAATAATAATATAACAAACATACGAATATATTCAAAAAAATTTTATCACACAAAAATTATTTTTTGCTTCTCTAGTGGGTAGCTTGGCCACAGGTGCATGTATTCGATAAATCCCTGGTGTTGATAGAGGATCACGGTGGTCTTTCGCTGATTGCAGCATTTCACATATTTTTCTGGTTGGTTTGAAAATGGTCTTTATATGGTTTTTTTTTTTTCATGACCTTGCCGATTCTTACCATGAATCCAGGGATATAGGGCAGCATGGCTTTTCCAATTGATTGTGGCTCCTCATTTTTTCACTAGTGATTCCTTGATAGGGCTTAAGGTTTTTCCGATGTCATCTTTTGTGTGCCCATTAGAGCAGAAAACTGATTTTAAGTGCTCAATCTCTTTACTTAGATCTTTTTCGTCACACAGTCTTTTTGCCCTCTCAAACAAGGTTTTTAGTACACCTCATTTTTGGTAAAAATGATGATTGGGGAACTTATGAACATATCTGTTGGTGTGAGTGGGCTTGTGATAGATGTTGTGGCCTAAACGTTGACCCTGACGGCTGATCAGAACGTCCAAGAATGGGAGCTGTCTTTCTTTCTCTATTTCCATAGTGAACTTGATGTTTTCATGAATTCCATTGAGATGGTCCAAGAATCAGTGAAGATTTTCTTCTCCATGCCCCCAAATAAAGATTTGCACAGGATCTTTTGTGCTGGGTCTTTTTTGAGCATTCTATATGTTGATGGATCCAAGAGCTCTTTCATTTTATGGTTGTATTCCTCCATCTTCATTATTACAGCTGCATTTCCTTTGTCTGCTGACAGAATGACAATGTCTTTGTTAGAATTGAGGCTCCTAATCACTCGTAATTCAGCTGCTTTGAGATTTTTCTGGGGTGGCTTGGCTCTTGCCAGAATTCTGGATGTTTCACCGGGATTTACCAAATACTGTGCACCTGTGGCCAGGTATACATTGAAACCACAAAAAAAACTTTGGCCACGAGAATAAAAGAGCACGAACGATGCTGCAGAATGCTCCAAACAGGAAAGTCTGCAGTGGTGGAGCATACTCTTAATGACAACCACAGTGTATAATTCAGCAAAACACAGGTAATAGCTGATGTTGACCATTTCTTCCCAAGAATCTACAGAGAGGCTACTGAAATATACAAGCACACAAACAGCTATAATAGAAGAGAAGAAACTTTGAAATTGAGCAGATTCTGAACCCTAGCTCTCAGAAGAATGCAAATATTCTTCTTCAAGATCCATCAATAGAATGACAACAGCAGCCAATCAGATAACTCTACATCTCTTGGCCAATCAGGTTCTTCCAGCATAAGAACGGTTTTCAATTCGCTGCCAGCCATAGAATCAACTGACCAATTGCAAAACAATAATGTATGTCAAGCCACTCATGTGCGTGAATACAACCTGTGACTCTGGGAAAACTTGACTTCATTCCAATTCGAGACGTCATAGCGAGGGGATGTACTTTTTGTACCCTGCCACTTAGGTCAAGCTAGCGAGCTTGCACCAAAAACTTTCTTTCTTTTCAGGAAAAATGCCAAGCAGAGTCCTGATGTACTGCTTCCTCCACCGCAAGCTAATTCCTGGGAGGCTTAGACGCATTTGGAAAGAGAATTATACAAGACGGTCCATGGGATGATAGAAAATTCAACCAGGAAACACTGTAGAACCCGGTGAAATCCTTCCTGCTCAGTATCCAAGCCGATGTTGGGGAAATCAAATAGGTCCTGACAACCAAGCGTTCCTGACTCTATTTTCAGGCAAGCCTTTCGTGACTCTCAGGAAATCGACAAAATGGGTGAAGAAGAGCAAGAGGATATGAAGCTGAAAACTGTCTAAACACTATACAAGCTTTCCCACGTGACCTGGTTTTAATTGGGAGCTATGACATACAGAAGAGGAGATGTAAGGCCAAGAAAGACGCCCCAGTGGATGTCGAAGAGATCACTGTTCTTGCCGGAGCCATTCCTGCCCTCTGGAAACTTGACCATGATTAACGAAGCAGCATCCAATCAGATGTGAGCCCAGTCCAGAAGGTTCTTGCTCCCCCCCCTGAGGGGTCTGCTGAACGAGATGAAGAACAAGCCAGCCAATCAGAGGCAAGTGTCCCTCCAGAGGAACCAACGGCACTCTTCCCCCCACTGACGAGACCAGGCCCTCTCGTAAGAAGAAAATCCCACCCATCTTCATAACCACCCATGGCAAATGGCGGCCCTTATCCAGGGAACTACTAATAGTAAACCAGACATGCACCTCGTCGATATTCCTCTGCGGAACTTCTAGCAATTTGGTACATGTTGGAATGTGTGTGTGTATGTTTAGTGAACCTTCCATTAAGTTAGTTTCTGTGTAATGCTTGTTATATGTAGTGCTGCCATTTGCAATCAATTTTTTAAACTATGCGGTTTTTCTCAACTCATAGTGAGTGAAGTGTAATGAATGAATAATTTTAACATTGTAGGCCTGTTGCTCTCTGTGGCGAGGTTTTTTAATTGGGAGATCGGCTTGCATTCTCGTCTCAAAGTTGGGAACTACAGAAAACTTATCCAGGAAACTGGAAAAGATATGTGCCGTAGAACTCGTAGCCAAAATCCAGAATGGAAAAGTGACTGTATTCCTGGCCGTAGAAGAAGACTACGAGTCCATCATGAAATACTGCACAGAGCAGAAAATAGAATTTTGCTCGTTCCTGCTAGACAGCGAGAAACCAGAATCCTACGTTGTGAAAGGGCTCGATCCAAAATCCTCCAACGAGAACATTCTTTTCTCTTTAGGTGACGAAGGTCCAACAGATTTGCTGGCGAAGAGATGGAGCCAAGATGCTGATATGGAAGATTGACATGACACCCATCCCGGAATCTACAAAAATCCTTGAACTGAGGTCACTGGACTGCCTGTGTGTAAGAGTGAAAAGATTCAAAGCCACGTGGAGGCAAAAAGCACATAATGTGCTTTAGATGTCTTATTCAGTCATTAAATTTAAGAAAGTTACGAGTCGAGTCAGGCCAAGTTAAAAATAAACTATCGGCATCAAAGCCGGTTTTATTCTTGGCAAGTAAGTAGATACAAATACATATTAGTCAGTCTATGTATACAGTCAGTAATCCGCCCACCTGGTGCTACAAACAAACCACCAATGAAAAACAGGTTCACTCTGTGCCATATTCAAATATAAAGATAACGACATCAATATCCGAGAGAAGGGGAAAAAAATCTATCGCTCGAAAGAAAATCAGCATTTCTGCCTAACAAGATGCCAGTCCTGGGGTTATGACTCTTTTGGATGCAAGACCCCAGTGAGATGTGTGAAGTGCATCCAAATCTGTAAATCTGTGCAACAAGAGACTGCCAGAATGTTCAAGGGGTAGACAAGCCTCAGTGCTGTAACTGCAAGCTGTTTCATACAGCAAACTACCGAAACTGCAGCTTTTCTCCCTACAGCAGGAATTTCCAGCTTGCAGAGAAAAAAAGTGCAAGATCCATCCAGAGGCTCTCCATGGAAAAGACTAAGAAGCCTTTGGCCGCCTATACACTCAAAAGAAAAGAAAATCCAGCCTTCCAGAGAAAGCAAAGCCAATGATCGAGCGAAAGACTCTGAGCTCTCTTCAGACACAAGCGTGGACAAGAACCAAGATGACCTGATGGGTGAGTTTGCAATTTCATTTCATAATGCTGTACTGAAGGCGATGGAAAGAGACGGAAACGGACTCAAGCAGGCGCTCAAGAAATTTCAAAGAAAAATAGCTGAAACTATTACGATTGTAAAGAAGTCCATCAAGTCACATCGATGATGAAGTAATTGATCTTGATTTTCTTGCTCCCGGCTGGACCAATAATCTTCTTCCTCATTCCCTTCACACTTTTCTATTGTGACATCCTCTTTTAAGTGTAATTTTCTCTTCTTTTACTTTAGTTTTATTTTTTATATTTCTATCTCTCTCAAAAAATCAAAAATGCACCAAAAATCTAAAAATTTTTGAAAACCCAAAACATTTAGTCTATTCCTCTCCTTTTTCCATTTCCCCAACTGGACTTTGTTTTTTTCTCTATGAACTCTTCTCTGTCAGGACAGCAGTTCCTGTTGAAGGCAGCCAATCCTGTTGAAGGCGAGCTCTAGGCCAGTTGCGCTTCACCACCCGGTCTGGGGCGATTTCTCTCTTTTTACTTTCAGGTAGCTGAGCGGATGCGACGGCATTTGGCAAGCAAAAAATTATGAAATGATTGAACTTAGTTTATCCCCAGATTTGACCTCACACATACATTCACACACACTCTTCACTACACTACACACACTCTTCACTACACTACACACACTCTTCACTACACTACACACACTCTTCACTACACTACACACACTCTTCACTACACTACACACACTCTTCACTACACTACACACACTCTTCACTACACTACACACACACACTCTTCACTACACGCAATCACTCTTCACTACACTACACACACACACTCTTCACTACACACAATCACTCTTCACTACACAACACACACACACTCTTCACTACACTACACACACACACTCTTCACTACACACACACACTCTTCACTACACTACACACACACTTCACTACACACAATCACTCTTCACTACACACACACACACACACACTCTTCACTACACACACACACACACACACACACACTCTTCACTACACACACACAATCACTCTTCACTACACACACACACACACACACACACACACTCTTCACTACACACACACACACACACACACACACTCTTCACTACACACACACACACACTCTTCACTACACACACACACACTCTTCACTACACACACACTCTTCACTACACACAATCACTCTTCACTACACACACACACACTCTTCACTACACACACACTCTTCACTACACACAATCACTCTTCACTACACACACACTTTTCACTGCACACTTTAGCACATCCACCACAGGTATCCTCCTATGAGGTGCCTCTGGGGTAAGACCAGTAGAGCAGCCTAAAAATAGGGTACCATGGGACTGGCGAAAAGGTTTCAATTCAGTTCAGAAAACTTTACTTTTGATCCAGTTTTATCAATTCTTCTGATGTTGCCAACCACTAGTGTTGGGGAAACGTTGAGAGCTAACTCAAATGGACAACGGTCTTTGAACCTGAACAGACAATTTTCATCATATCTTATTATATTTGAATGTGATTCCAGAGCACTTTATGCCTGGCTTCATTCTTCAAGCAATTGAAGGCAAAATGATGTTAAATGTTTTTATGCATGAGAAGAATTTTTTTTTTGATATTTTTTCAAAATATATTATTCTCTGCTCTAAGGCTGGGAAAATCTATCAAACATGCCCAGAGCATGTAGAAATTTTGACTGGGCATGTATTTTTCCGACCACATGCCCTAAGCTGGCATATAAAATACTGATTTGGGCATCTATTATTTTGAGTTACATGCTCTTTAGTCATGTAAATTTTTGAGATTTTCCAGCCCTGCTGTGCTTTTCCCTCTCCCTGGTATTTTTTTGCAGAAATATACGTATCTTTATGTGTACTACAAAGGCTATTTACTTGTGAAAAAATATTATAGTACTTTGTGCATATATCTAGTAGATGTGGAACAGATTACACTCAAAAAGACAACAGTTTACTTTCACATATTAAATTTATTTTGATTAATATTATACACAAACTAGGGAGAGAGCAGAACTATGTGATTGTGTTTCTTAAGCTCTCTCAAGGGACTCTCTTTTCTTCCAATCTGTTCTCTGCAACCTTCATATTATTGGCGAAACAGATTACAATCAAAAACCAAAAATAAGAAACTGGATAAATAAAAAGCAGTAGTAGTTGTTTTATTACTCAATAGGCACATTTCCATTAAATCATTGTATAATTAATATCAGAAATATTCGGAAAAATAAATGTAGAATGAACAATCAAGTGATCTGAACAGAAAAAAAGAAAAAATATGAAAAAATGACAAAAGTCGCTCACTTACTCATTCAAAAAATATATACATTGTGATAAGATTAGAAAGAATTTTCAAAGGGAAAAAGACAAAATTGAATGTATGACAGCACGTGCATTGACAATATATTTTCTACATAATGTATAATACATATACAGTCAAACCCTGATGTAACGCCACCATTTGTCTTGCAAATTTCTGGCGCTGTAATGAGTTTAGCATTATATTGAAGCACAAATTAATATGTTTAATTCCTATGCGTGGAAGATTTTTCCACTGAAAAATTTTGTTGTTAAGCTGGGTTGATGCTAAATCGGGGAGCGCTACAATGGAGTTCAACTGTATATACAGTCGAGTACACTTATAACATACCCTGGACCATGGCCCCCACATCCTAGAGTAGGGCCCCTAGGCTGGAATATTTTGCGGGCCCCCAACCAGATTTTCACGGGCCCCTTTATGATGGATTTATAGCGTAAAAAAATAATGAAAATCGTCCCGGGTCCCAGGGCTGGAGCCTTGTCAGCCCACCCCTTGTGGGGGCCATGCCCTGGACATAATATATGGTTTTGTAATCCCTGGTTTTTGGCCTATTCATTTCCATGCATTTTCCCTCTATTATCACATATCCTGCTTAAAACATACACATGGATATAACGTGCTAAAAACACTCCCTTAACTTAGAAAATAATTTGGACATAACATACTGTGCAAACAAAATACCTGGAAAAATGAAGCCAAAAATTGATTATTTGTGCAACATGTATTGAATGTGATTGATATCTTGACATTTTCTTACAAAAAGAAATGCATTTTTTTCAATAACGAGACGTTTCTTTGCCAAAATAGTTACATTTGTTACTCACAGATGGTAAGATAAAATTATTTGTTGAGTATTTTAATGTTACCTGTCAGCAATAAATATAACTATTCCAATAATAAAATTTGTGTTATTTACCCTAGAATACTAGCTCTACGTCTCAAAGATGTAGTTGGAAGTTCAAACAAACGGCACACATGTTTGACCTCAAAGTCTGCCCTCTCCCTCCAGCTATGCTTCAAGGGGATCATCTTTTTTTAATCAGTCTATCTCCAGCTGCCCTTTGGTTAACTTCCTGGGAGTAATGCACCATTTACGTAAACCTAGTGCGTCTTTGGGAGGTGTAGTTAGTATCTAACGTAAGTTTTTCTATGCCTCCCAGACGTATTGTTAGTAAAATGATAGGTGCCTTTTTAACTACATCTCTCAGACCTTTTGTTAGTAATGATAGGTGCATGTTTACAAGTCTCTGAGATTTATTTTTAATAATGATAGGTATATAAATATCTGTTATCTCACAGACATATTTTTGAGGGGTTATTTCTCGATATTATTTTATGAACGATTTTGTTCCAGACCGCAATCATGGAACCAAGAAGACTACAAGGAAAAAAACATACATTAGAAGAAAATAGCAGCAGAATTAGAACAGCAAATGAATGAGTCTGTATGCAGTGAAACCAGAAGCATAATTGAAGAAGAGGAGATTTTCTCAGAAGATTCTGATGACTCAGATGTAGACCCTGATTATGAATTCTTTCCTGAAAAAGATGATGAAATTTTGTAAAAGAATCAATCCAATCTCAACCTCAATCTCAGCAATCTAGAACTATTGGGAAAGCTTTACCCTGTGTGTCTGGGCTCAATAATCAGCCAGTCACTCTCTCAAAAGCAAATGGCAGACAGAAAGGGAAGAGAGAATAATGTTGAGGATAGAGAACCCAAACAAGTGAAACCAGACAAAGATAGTATGTTGGAATGAAATGGTGACTTTGTTTGGAAAAACATACCACTAACCAGTGGGTGTGGAAGACTACCTCAAAACATGTGGGGAATATAAGTCGCAAGACAAAAAATGAAGCCGTTAACGTTATCCATCCTATAGATTGCGTCAGTGCGTTTTTAATTCGAGAAATTATGGAAACAATTCTTTGTCGTACCAACTAAGGCATAAATGTGCGGAAGCAAGCTTATATAGCTTATAAAAACTCAAGCAGCTCAGCATTAAATGATATGAGCATGGTGGAATTGAGAGCTTTGTTTGGGATAACTATTCTTGCTGGAGCTAAAAAAGATATTCATATGAATATCAGGAAGCTTCATGATACAGTTCTCTGTGAGGAAAGATATCGCTCTGCATTCTCCGTCGAGAGACATAATTTTTTTGCTCAATATAATTTGTTTTAATTCCAGAGGCACACGTGTTGCGCGGATGAAAACGGACAAGTTAGCACCCATAAGAAATGTATGGGACATGGATCCCCAGCGTCAAAGGTGGAGTCGACTGATCTAATGTATATAAGAATTGACATCATCATCATCATTGTGCCCCCCCCCCCCCAGACTTCCAAGTCTATCTCCGCCTATGATATGGGACCAGCTGATTGACAAATGCAAGTCTTTGTTCGAACCAAGTGCATATGTAACCATCAACGAACAACTTGTCTCCTTCAGGGGCTGGTTAGGTTTAAAAATGTTCATAGCCCACAAAATACGGGATAAAAATAGTGATGGTTTGTGACCATGGGGCTAACTATATGATCAATGCAATCCCATATCTCGGGAAAGGCACAACACTGGTTCCAACAATCAGCAGCAGTATTCTTCTCTGAAAAATTGGTCAGAACAATTGAAAATACAAATAGAAACATAACGATGGACAACTGGTTTACCAGCATTCCACTAGCTCATAAACTGTTGAAGGATTATAGGCTAACTATGGTAGGAAAAGCTCGAAAAAATAAATCTGAATTCCCTGCTGAATTTGTGAATTCGAAGTTCCAAGCTCGTTTTGCTGAATCTTCATTTTTTTTCTCTTCCACGAAGATGTGACTGCAGTGGTGTCATACTTGCCTTGTAAGAACAAGCTGGTCTCCCTTATATCAACTATGCACGATGATGATGCTGTGAATGAAGCAAGTAAGAAAGCAGAAATTATATAGTGTTACCACCAAACTAAAGAAAAGGATCCGTAGATTCATTTTTAACCAAGGTGTGAGCAGCATGAGCTGCAATAGGAAAACTAAAAGATGGCCCATGTGCATGTTCTACAATATGTTTAATAGCTATGTACAATGCTTTTGTTGTACAATTTTATCAATTTCCTCAAGTCTCCAAATCTCTACAATTTCCTCAAGAAAAATAAAGACGGATCTAAACCTTTATCAAGATTTGATCTCTTGGTTAAACTGGCTAATGAACTCACATTTTCTTAGATACTTGAAAGGCTTCAACTCTTGCACATGCCTAACATAGTCAGAGACAGTATCAGAAAAACTTAGAAAATTCTTGATTCTGGACCTGCAATTGAAGAACCACAAGAGCAAGTCTTGAAGAAAAAGTACTGCAGTTACCGTTCATGTAGAAAGCGAAGAATGTCTGAGATAATTTGCTATGAGTGAGAGTGCACAAAACCAATTTGTGGAGAGCACAGTACTCACATTTATGTTGCATGTAAATAGATGAGATCATTATGTTACCAAACAATATGCCTTGATAACTACCTACTTGTTTGAATGTGATATTTTATCAAGTCAATATTACACATTATTCTGCAAGTTCTGAACCAATTTGCATTTGACTGTGTAATACTGATTCTTTGTATTTTATTATCTACTCATATGTATTGATCTTTTTTTATGTGATTTTGATATCAGCAGAGGAAATTGCTAGTTTCCATCTTTACAAGTCTGAAAAATTAATAAGAAATTGTCTAAAATTAAAATGTAAAATATTTATTTGTAAAAGAGTTATTAAAGTTGAATTTTTTATGAATGTGTTTGAGATGTTCAGCAACCCCTATGTTTTAAACAGCATGTACGTCTGACAGACGTATTGTTAGTAACAAGCAGTTTTTATTTTAGTTAGTATTCTAGGGTTAAATAAAATTTTGTCTTTCCATTCCAAGCTGCATCGTCTATGCTTTTCAAATTATTGAATTTTTTACTTTTTTGTTACTTTTTGATCACCATATAAATAGCAGTGATTGAAGAACACCTGCTGTAAATTAAATCACTCTGTTGGAAAGCTATGCTAATGCAATCTAATAAGAGTATTGATTGGTGGCATGTAAAATTTATGGCATTGGTGGTTTTATTTTTTTCCTGAATGAATTGTACAATGCTGTTAAGTTAAATAAAAACTGTTGGCCCCATCAACTTAAAAAAAATCATTAACATTTCCAGAAATGTAAGCATGTTCTTGTATATAATATTTTCTACTAAATTTTCAAAATTTTTCAGATATCAATCAAAAAACTATATGCATGCAATATTAAATTTCAATTACGTGTTGCCTATGCTTATTTTGTCTGTGACAATCTCGATAAAGCATTTTATGCATATATACTGTTGCTACACATAAGCTAATGTCAAGAACTTGCGTATAACATACATATCTCGAATCACCAACGGGGTGTGTTATAATCAAACTTGATTGTACATTTGCTGTATTCATTTTTTGTAGTCATAAGGAGTAATGTGCTTATTATTATTATTATTTTTTAATAGGGTGTTATAGAAGCATGCTCTACTGTTCTCAATAACTGTTGCAGGAATTTAGTAGATGATGATGTGTTCATAGAAGTGCCTTTATATATTTTGAAAGAGGTTTGTTACATGTAGATTATATGGATTTATTTTGAAACATGCATCACTAAAGATATGCATGGTAAAAAGTTACAAAAAATACACACTATGAAACCTCCCTGCAACAATACTTGATATAATGATAAATCTCTCTACAACAATAAATTTTTCAAATCTTGTTTAGCATCAAATATGGTCTAGTGTTGAATTCCCATTGATACAATGATACCCTTCACTATAATGAATTCCTCTATAAAGATATTTTTTTTGAAGATTTTTCGGAACTATCTTGATCACTCAAAATTTCCCTGAATATATTTTTAAACTTGTCACCTGTTTTTGTTCTTTCGAGAATATCTAATAACCTCAGTATTTTGCACCACCTGATCAATAAAAGTTATAATGAAGTTGTTGCTATTACTATTTTCTGTGTAGTACACAGAAGTATAATATGATCAGCCCCTTACATCTAAATTTTATTAATAAACTAGTCAATTATAATTTGGTGTATAGATTAATACTTCTTGTAAGTGCATGTAGAGTCGACTGATCTAATATATAAATGTATATATAAATTGACATCATCATCATCGTGCCCCCCCCCCAGACTTCTAATTCTATCTCCGCCTATGCTATAAGCATTGATTTAGAAGTGATGTCATCACAACAGCATAAATTTGTTGGCATGTAAGGATAATGTTACCTCTCTATATAACAATAACTTTTGTTCTGTGATATTCTTTCTTGATTTGCAGAGTATCATTGTCTCAAAATTTAATCGTATATATTTAGCTAGCAGAAAAATGAATTGATGTCGGACAACTAAAACATTAATTTTTTTTATCACTTCAGCAGTAATGAAAACCAACCATAGTGTATTTTCCCAAATTTCTTCAAGGATAAAGTAATAAGACATTATGTGAAAGTGTTAAAAAATTTATTTGATTATGCATCTTTGGAAATTCTTACTAATTAAGCCTGTCATTTGGTTGTGCATTACCATGATATTGAATTACTGTAAGATACTATTTATGTGTGTGTTGTATGATGATTAAGAAAGCAATTCAAACTAGAGATTTGAAATAATTTTTAAACAATTCTTAGAACTACCATTATGGATCAAAGTTAGTTTCATTTCTTTGTAAATAAATTCACCTGTGATTGGCAGACTTTTATTTTTTGAATTTTTTTGGGAATCATTGTTATTTTTATCAATGAGATCTTGTTATCCAAGATAACCATGAACCCATAACCTGTGGTTAATTGTGGCTTTACTTGATGTGTACTGCCTGTGATGTGTACTGAACTACAGTAAACCAGGATATATAAAAAAATCGTTTTATTATTTCAATAAAATAAAAGAGAACATATGATGCTGGACAGGATGTATCCAATTCTGCTGCATATCAAGTTTCTATTATCCTCTTCCCAAGGCTGACTATTAATTTTAGCCTTTAGCCAAAACTTTAGCTAAAACATCAGTTTTAGCCAAAACTGATTATTAAAAATTTTTTAATCAATTTCCTGATTGATTTGTGTTTATTGGATGTCAACCTGCCCTTTAAAAAAGAAAAAAAATAAGCTAATCAATTAATTTATTCATTTCAGTTGATATCGTTACTAGAACCATTTGAGTTGTCTTAACTTGAAAAAATATCATTAAAAACCATTTAAAACAAGGTACATGTATGTGTACCTCTTGGGAAAAGAGGTTAAACAGTGTAAACTGCAAATATGCTGTTACTTAGGATTGGTATACAGTGGCCAAAAAATTAGGAACACCCCTCACTCAAACTTTGACTCGTCCATGCAACACATACGCTGCCGTAATAAACCAGATTTGCTGATAAAAAGTTTTTTCCTAGTCAGAAGCACCAGTTAATGTTGCAATTTGCCTGTTGTGGGGGAAAACAAGAGATTTGAGTGATTTTGAAAGCGGTGTGATTGTGGGTGCCAGAAGGGGCAGTTCCAGTATCTCCGAAGTGGCTAACTTTCTTGGCTTTTCTCATACAACAGTATCTTGAGTCTTCAAAGAATGGCAGCTGGAAACTTCGAGCGGAATAGTGGGCAGAAATTGCTTGTGAACGAAAGATGTGCCGGTTGACTGGCATATATGCATTACACACACCATATTGTGTGTACGTGTTTATTTCTGTTTATTTTTTGCGTTTTTCCCACACAGACTGCCATTGAAGTAAAAAAATATATGATTGTCTAACCTTCCTATTTACACTGTTATTTACCACATTTCTCCCTGCTGAAGACAAAGAACATTTCAATAGCTCAATTTTGGCTCTCTTTGAAAGTAAAGACAACATTCTACAGGCAGGTTTTCTGAATACGAGGGATAAAAAAATATCCTCTAATTTTTTAACGGCACCTGCCATATGAGAAAGAATTTTCTGCAACAGATGCTTTTATTGGCGCCAGTAGTCAAAGCTTTGGTGAGAGTCTATGTTTGACCATCTGGGGGGGGGGGTAGAAGCAGTAGAAACAGCATCAGGCTTATATTACTGGAGGGAATATCCAGCTGCAGCAACATCAAATGCAAGGAAATCACGTGACCTGGTGAAAACAAAGTTTGTGCCTGGCAATTTGCCTATAGAAATGTGCAGTTCGGTCTCTAAATATTGGGTTTTAAAGATTTAAAAAAAGGATAGAGAACTCTTCTGAAGATGAAAAAAGATTTAATTATTTTTCATTAAAATACTGGAATTATTTCTTTCATTAATGCTGAAATTTTTTTTATCAATTTTGAATTTTCCTTCATTAGTTCTTGAATTTTCCTTCATTAAAATTCTGGAATTATTTCCTTTATTATTATTTCTTTCATTACTTCTGGAATTATTTCCTTTATTATTATTTCTTTCATTACTTCTGAAATTATATCTCATTAAATCTGGAATTATCTTTTTCATTGATTTTAAAATTCTCTTACATTGATTTTGGAATTATTCCTTTTTCATGAATGCTGAAATTATTTATTTCATTGATTCTAAAATGATATCTCATTAATTCTGGAATTATCCCTCTCATTAATTCCGGAATTATCGCTCTCATTAATTTTGGAATTCTCTTTTTCCTTAATTCTGGAATGATCTTCTATTAATTCTGGAGTTATTACTTTCAATTATTTTGAAATTATCACTTTATTAATGCTGAAATTACCTCTTTCATTAATTTTAGAATTATCTCATTCTCTAATTTTTTATTTCATTAATATTTGAATTATATCTTTCCCAATTCTGGAATTACCTCTTCAATTAATTCTAGAATTTTTCTTTCATTAATTTTGGAATTATCTCTCCTTAATTCTGGAATCATCGCTTTTATCAATGCTGAAATTCTCTTACATTAATTCTAGAATTATTTCTTTCATTAATTCTGGAATTATCTTTCATTAATTTTGGAATTATCTTTCATTAATTTTGGAATTATCTTTCATTAATTTTGGAATTATCTCGTCAATGCTGAAATTGTTTCTTTTATTTATTATTTTAAATTCCTTTGGATGCCATAAAAAAATCATGGGGGGATTGTGTGTATTTTCACAGAGTCATGTGATCTTCTGAGGAATTATTTTGAGGGACACAGTTCTCAGCACTGCCATGGCGGAGACCGCTGACGTCATACTCTCCAGTAATATAAGCTTGATGGTGTTAAGTGGATATAAATGGAATGGATGAATTCGATTACAATACGATTTTTTTAAACTTGTTTGGGAACCAGAATGAGATGAAGCTGGTCAATCCAAAACAGCATCTGTTGCAGTCACTAACTATAAAGAAATCATGGTACACACACACAATGGCGGAGACATGCGAATCTGTTTACTGGTCCTATAAGCTATAAGGATAGCTCTCCTCATGTGACGAGTTTCAAAAAACAAAAAAAAGGAACAAATGTGCAGCTTGGCGGAACCCACATTTTTATGAATTGTATACAGTATTACAAAACTACATTCGGTTATAAATGCAGGATTACTAACAAAATGGAAAAAGCTCCTCTTCATTTTACACCAGTGTTTCCCAAAGTGGACAATATCGCCAACTGGTGGGCGATAAAATGGTCCTGAGGGGGGAATGAAAGCTACTGGTTTAACAGGATCCTATGGGTTCACTTTAGTTGAGGATGATAAGAGAAAAAATTTCTGAAGAAGGGGACAAAATGTGGAACAAAAAGTTTGGAAAACTATGTTTTACTTTCCTGATGAAAACAAAGTAAGTAAATATCAAATATAGCTACTCATTTCTGATAAGTTCATACATTTTGTATTTTGTTAGGGTTTTCTTTTATGATAATGCATGAACAACCGCCACAATTCAGTCTTAAGGCTCAAGTACATTGGGCGAGTTTACTAGCTATTCGCTTGTGGTTTTACTCTCTGCTACTGAACTCGTTCTGTGTGATAACGTCAGCAAGTAAAATTGCCACTCGCTCTGCTAGTGCGAGAAAAGTTGAAAGGTAGGCTACTTTTCTCACTACTCACGTTTTTGTCATTTCTCGTGTGCAATATGGGCGTGGCTACTTTTTTCCCTCTCACTTTGGCTTGCAACAAAAGAGAAAGACGACAATATGCAAAAAGGAAGGGAAAGAAAAATAGTTGCTCGCTCATTTAGTGAGCAATGTTACTAGTCCTGTGTAATTGAAATTCGCTGCACTAGTTGGAACCAGTTTGCTCGCCAGCTACTTTACTCACTGAAAAATAGCTAATAAACTCGCCCAATGTAATTGAGCCTTTAGGTAATTTGGAATCCTCTGTAATACTTGTATTCAATAAGGCATATATACAGGGTGATTATAAAAAAACTATCCCAACATATGGGCCCCTAACTATCATACCATTCACGGAAACGGAATGAAATTTTGGCATAAGGTATTTTGATGTATGCGCTCAAGAATGATATGGAAAACAACAGTGTCACTCTAACAGTTACGATTATAGTGAGAAAATTTCGAAAATATCAAATGGCAGCACCAAGTTTTTTGTATTGGAATGTGATCTCCATTGTGAAAAACCCTAAATAGCTTCGAACGGCAACTGTAGCATGAAAATCACCGGTGGTAGATAGGCTAAAAGTGAGGACAAACAATAAGGACAGAGAAGCAGCATAAAATAAAGCATTTTATTGTGTTTCACAAATTTTCCACATGACCTTGTGGAGGACTAATCAGGCTGGGATCTCAGCCGAAGAAACGGTGTGACGAATGAAACGAACATTAATGCTCTGGTGTACGGCAAAGTCCTTTTTACTTTTTCCTTGCCTAGCTCCGGGGATTTTCGTGCTACAGGTGCCATTCCAACGCTATTTAGTGTTTTTCAGTATGGAGATCGCATTCCAATACAAAAAACTTGGTGTTGCCATTTGATATTTTTGAAATTTTCTCACTGTAACCGTAACTGTTAGAGTGACACTGTTGTTTTCCATATCATTCTTGAGCGCATACCTCAAAATACCTTATGCCAAAATTTCATTTAGTTTCTGTGAATGGTATGATAGTTAGGGCCCATATGTCGGGATAGTTTTTTTATAATCACCCCGTATATAAAAGAGAGATATTTTTTCATATGATCGATAAATTGAAAAAAGTTTGAGCTAGTGTGCTCGTTTAATAAATTAAAATTAAAAAGAGAATGTTTATTGTATTTTAGTTTCATTTTGTATATAAAACCATAAGAAGTTCGCTCACATCCTGGTCTCAATACAGGACATCAATTAAATTGTGTTCTCTCTGCAATCTTTATATTGTACTGTCTCACTTGCTTTTCGTATGAGTAACAAACACGACAGATGAACAGTTTACATTTGCAGTTTGAACTATTTCTGTATATTGGAGATAATTGGCACCATGTGCCAAAAGGGAAATTTTACAAGAGAGCGGTTTAAAGTGTTTTTAAAGTGAATATCTCTGATATTATCCAAAAATACAATTTCCAAGAGATTGGCCCAGGGGTGGCTTGAGCTTACCTACCACCTGGGTGCGAAGCCTCATATGCCGCCCCTAATTGCAACCCTGGTAGGCTTGACCGGAGCCTGTTAGGGCTTCAGTGAAGGGGACCTCGAGATAAACCTTTTTTTTTTTTCAGAAGAAGGCCACATAACATTGGTTAACCATGAAAAATGTGCGTGATTATACGTCCCACTCTTGAAGTAGCTGGCTTTTTTTTCCAGAATTATTTTACCATTCTTAATAATGCCAGATAACTTAATCCTTGAAACAGCATTTATTTTTGTAAGGCATCACTTATGCCTTAAAGATGATATATAATGAGGTTATTTTTATTTAGAAACTTTTTTATTAGAAACTGGTATTCCCGGGACGAGAAGTGAGAACCCGAATTTTTCTTTTGCTTTCATTTGACTATTCTGGAACAAATTCTAGGTGAGGGAACCGAAATGCACTCTTGCCTCTTGTGATAGAGTACAGGGGCGTCGTTTGGCCATGCGACCCATTGTGGCCGCACAGGGTGGCGCTCGAGAGGGGTGCTAAATCCGAGGTGAATGGGCAAAAAAAAATTTTTTCATTAGGAATTGTTTGGATAAGTCGTGAGGGGCATGACCCCCAAGGAGAAGGTTGACAGGGCTCCAGCTTCGAGTCCTGGGACTAAGTCCGTACGCAGAATTTTCTCAGGGATGGGGGGGGGTTGCAATTTGTTTTCCTCTCAAGTAGGGGTTTATAATTTTTTTCCCTGGAAAATAACACTATCATCTCGGATTGGGGGGGGGGGGGTTAGAACCCCAAACCCCCTTTGCATACGCCAATGGTCCTTATAATTTCTCTTTTCTGTAAAAGGGACCCTATAGCACATGTGGCTTGGGTTCCGCGTAAGATTCCAGCAGGGCAGTAACTAGGCTGGGGCGATTGGAGCACTGCCCCTAGACCCCAAACTTAATTTGGGGGCCCACAAAAGTTTACATTTGTTTTGCCTAACAATAAGCCTTTCAAGAAGGGGTCCTGATAAGGTACACTACAGCTCTGGATTCCAGCCTAGGAGCCCTGACGCAGGATGTAAGGGCTATGGGGAGGAATAGGCAGGAGGCACAAAATACAATTCCTGCGCAGGTACAGATATTGTCTCGAGTCTTTCCGATAGCTTATATTCTTATTTCTGGTATATAGGTCAGAGGCCCTGTCTATTTTCTCAATGTTTCCTTTGTCGAGGTATGACTCAAAAGTGTGATGTCACGTGAATTTTTATTGTGTTAAATTCTGGGGTCTTAACTAAAGTCTACGCTGCCGCCCCTTATAACCTGCCACCCGGGTGCGCTGCACCCCTTGCATCCTTGCTTGAGCTGCCTCTGGATTGGCCTACTGTCATGGCTCCCCACAAGGATGGGTCTAACAGGATTCCAAGACGATTCTCATTTTTTCTTTCACGCTATAAATTCATCATAAAGGGGTCTTGCTGCAGGATGTGGGGGCCATGCCAACTGCATCACATGATATTCAACTCTCAATTAACCGAGTAGCGTTTTTAAAATTGGCATGCATTTGATAAGCAATGAGCATTTAGCAAGTATTTCCAAAATTAAAAATAAGTATTTAATAAATTTTATATCAGAAATGGGATGAGGGCCTTATGTTAAGTTCATAAACAAAATGTCGTATATTGATGGGGTTTTTTCCGATACAGCGATGCATACGTTCATGTGTTTCCAAGAAATACGGTATTATATTAAACTATATGTACCGCAATAAAAAATATACACAATGAAATATAGAAACAAAAGACACAAACCACTGGTGGGCCCCATCTAGAATTTTAATCAGTCCATGAAACAATTTGGAAAAAGTATTTCATTACTTCAAAATACACTTTAGGATGTGCGGTTAAAGATAATATGTATAGATATTATGTAATGCATTATTGATTTTGTTGCTAAACTATATTCAAGTATGCAGAAAGTATGCACCATAAATTGTGGAATTAAATTTATCAGTGTTTTTCATTTATGTGTAGCCTACGGGCTGGAGGTTGAGCACCCCACCTGTTATATGGCAATTATTATGGATCGAAATAAGATATGAATACAGGACAAAAAAGTAAAATTTAGGTGCAACTATATACAGTATCAATTTTTTGTCTTTTGTTTGTTTATGATTTATTAGTAATGGCATGGGAGGATTGGAAGGGGGTGGGATAAAAAAGTTAGAGACTGGAATGGGAGGGGGCGGAAAAATTTTTATAGCCCACAGGCAGCAAAACACAAATACTGCCCTGTCCCCCCAGTCCATTCTGTATCACTAATGTGAGAGCCATAAACACGAAATTTATACCGACGTCAAATTACTATTCAATTTCAACAAAAAACTTTGAAATAAAAGAAAATACATCCTGATATAATATACAGCTGAGCAAGTCCACTTTGACCTGATTTTTATAATTTTACCAGACCGAAATTGAAACTGAGGGGAACATGTGTTTTTAGAATTTGCTCATGGGATGGATGTTTTTCAAAGGTTACAGAGGAGTCGCTGGGTGACCTATCACATTTTGTATATAATTTTTGAGAAAATAGAAGTGTCTTTGCATGTGTGGCCTATTTATAGAATATCTTTCTCTTATTTAAGCATTTCTGTACACTCTGTTACGGTAAGCATTTTTGTAGTTCACTGGCAAAAAAATTTAAGAAAACTTTTCAAAATAAGATGTTAAATTATAAATTACCAACCCATTCTCTGTCAGAAATGAAAAGTTTTGATTTTGAGAAGCTAAATATATGTAAAAAAAATAAACTTTTCTATGTGCTATTTTGAAAAAATCATGAAAAACTATCAAAATGACAGAAAAAAAAGTCAAAATTTTTTTAAAAACTCCTTTTTTTCAGCATATGTGTAAGAAATAAGCTAATAAGTTTCATTATTTCAAGAGATAAAAACAGCATAAATAATGATAATTTTTTTACAGCGATATGTGTTTTCATAACAGAGTGGACAAAATCCATGATTTTCAGTCGTAAAACCCAAAAAATAAAATATTAAAAAATAAAAGTGAAAAATATTTATAAAATATTAAACTCAAAGTCATTAGTTATAATTTGAGATCAGTTTTATTTTGAAAATTTAACTTTGAAATTTTCATTTCAAAAATGTAGATTGTACAGTTTTTTGGGGAATGACCCATGAGTCACGGCTTTATTACTGGGAGATCATGGTACATTAGATCACATTTCACTTAAACTGTCTTGATTTTTTTTTGTATTTTTTTCTGCAGGGTTTCAAAGCTTTGTTGGATGCTACTTCAATATCTGTGACACGTAGATCTGCTGGATTAGCATATCTCATTCAATCAGTAGTGTCTTGTGAGCAGAAATCCCAAAGGGTATATTTTTTGCGTGATTAGTTGACACTTAGAAGCTACTGAAATGATTTTGATGATATTAATTTATTAGTGAAATTATTCATTGTACCCACTCTTATTGTTCTCCAATATAGCTAATTCGTTAATCTGTTAACCCAAGTTATTTAAAACTTTGAACTTCTAAAGTTTTTCAGGTTATATTGAAATGTCTTTTTTTGAAATGGACATTTGTGGAATATTTTGGCTCATTCCCATGTGTTCATTCAGGGGTTAAGCTGTCCTATAAATAGAGTGCCAGGGATGTGTAATCCAAATTTGAGCTACCAGTTTCAGTCTTTTTCTACTTAAAACTGCTTATTGTTGTTGCTGCAATAACTGCTGCTGTGTGGTTACATGGGCGACATGATGGCTCTTATCTCAAGACCGTCAAGCATAGTGGTGGCTGAAGTTGGTTTTCCATGGTTTCCAACTTCAAGGCGTGAATACAAGAAATCTCCCATTCAAAAATTTGGCCTGCAACATCTATAATTCATGCAGAATATTAAATTAGGAAGAATAATTAATGCACTAAGCAAAATAAGATGCAAAGTTGTTTTGAAACAGAGAAGGCAGCACTTCTTTGAAACGCCAAACAGGCATTTCTTAGAAACAAACTTCACACGAGGTACACAGCACATTTGAATATGCTCCAATTCTTTGAAAGTTTTTTAAAGAAATGTTTCTGAGGTTCATGTGCAGTTTTTTAGTAGACTACAGTGTTGGAAAGAAAATAACACTAAAATGAATTTTTTTAAAGATATTTAATGGAAAACTTCATACAGGCAGACAAAAGAAAAAATATTTGCTGATTAAATTTTTGAAAACATGTGGTACCCAGTGTAATATAACCCTTGATACAAAGGTGTATATACAGATCTTCCTTTAGCAATTAATAAAATTAGAATCTTCTTTGCTTCTATCTTTCACAATGAGATAACACAGTCTCATGCTGTTAATTGCGTTTGTGTGGATTATAATTTGCCTATGCTCTTTTTTGTACTGTGCCATGGGTGGAGATACGGGGGAAGGGTATACCAAAGATGGAGCAGACTGATCTAATGTATATGCATATATATGAATTGGCACCATCATCACTATGCCCCCCCCCCCAGACTTTTAAGTCCATCTATGCCTATGCACCGTACTTGAGTTTCAAATGTAGAATAGTGATGGTATATAGATATTTTCAAGGCTTTGAGACTCTTGATAGGATCACATGCATTGCATTGTAATTCATGAATTTTTGTAGAACAAGCTAAGCCTCCTCTCACAGTTTCTGAAGCTCAAGTGGCTCAAAGTTCCCAGATTCCAGTGCCTCTGGACATAGTTGAGAACAGCATTTCTCTATTCCTTTGGAATGCTTTGCCCATCTCAACTGCTTCTTTATCGGCTTTTTGGACACTCAAGTCATGATTAGTTTTGAACATTCAGATCGGTCGAAGTACAAAAAATGTAAATAACTATTCAAATCAAAAATGATATGCAGTATCCAGGAAACAGATATTTTCCGGATATTATGCTGAGGTGAACTCGGAAAGAAAAGTCATCACATCTCCGCTGGGACTCGAACCCAGGGCCTCTTGCATACCTGGCAAGCATGCTACCATCTACACCACTGGGGAGACAGGACCCTACCTTCCTTATTTCAAGCACTGTGGTGTGAGGTGCTGAAGTAGAGGCATTAGTAGCCTCTCTTATTGCAGTATATTTTCAACCACATAGGATCTCAAAAAGTCTTTTGCATATTAGAATGGACTTATGTCAGAACTTCTAGAAAATGCTTTTCCACGATAGAAATCAAAATTGTGTAATGAAACATTAGGAGGTACTGCTGTTATTTTTGCCTTTATTTGCTTTGAAAATAAATACTCCAGCACTCACCTGTCACTTTAAAGCATCTTTACCAAGATATTACAGAACTAGGAAAAAACACAAAACTCCCAGCCTACTATTCATAAGATGACACGTTCTGGCTTTGTTTTGTACCACGAAAATTTTCAATTGGAAAAACATTTCAAATATATATATATATATATTATGGGACATTATTCTAGATGTACTCAAAAATTTTTAAAAATATTTTCAGCTTTGTTATTAACATGCCATGTATACTTAATATGAATTTGTGCAGGTTTTTGACTATCATTATATTGTAGGTGTATATGAATAACATTTAATCCTGATTTTATTTTTTTAGCAAAATCTTGCCTCATTTGCAGTTGAAGAATTGTTGTCAATTATAAAAAGTCCTATTCCATGCCATGTAGATGACAAGTATGATTTACCCCATGCTCATGCTTACCATATTATGAAAATGTTAATTTCGGATTCTTCAATATCTGATTACATGATTCAGTGGAGTGATCATATTTTTTCAATGTGTATGTCTGGATTTAATTCAAATGTGTGGGCAATAAGAAATGGAGCTCTGCAATTATTTGGTAATTTTTATTTTTTAGTTATGTGAGACTGATAACTCAGTATCTGTTAATTTTTAGTTTTATCAATTAGTCTCTCCCTCTTATTACATTTGTATTGACATTTTATAAATTTACTTAACATGATTTATAATGATTCTTCCCAACTACTAAATATCAGAATTGTTGCACAAAACAAGCTGCTGTTGAGCATAATCAGGCATAGCTCCAATAGATCTTTTCACACATGCCCACTTTAGTTACTTCTAGTATCAGACACATTACATAATGTAATTTTGTGTGATATTTTTTTATTGATTTTCATTTCTGTTGCTTTTAATCTTTCGACAACTAACTTTTTTCAAAGGCCTTGTTAAAAAAAATTTCAAATACTTTTTTGCTCATTTTTTTTCTATGAATTGGAAGGTTTAATGGGGGTTTTATAGCATATTTCAAAATTTGTTTCAGTGTAAATTTTATTTTTTATCATTTTTAAAAATTCTATAAAAAATAAACGGTCCTTTCAAAGTAAAAAGACATGGGTTCGATTCCCCGCAAGGGCAGTTGAATTTTCTCTCTTTCCAAAATATATTTTCGCAACAGCCAGTTGTTAAAACCATCGTGTAATTCAAATTCTTTAGGATTCTTTTTAGAAACACTTTTGGAAAGTTTTTTCAGAAAACTGGGCATTATATATAATTTTTGATATATGTTTTCTTTTTCATCAATAGAAATGAATCACTTTTACTGATTGATTACTGATACCTTAAATAAAGCATTTAGGAAATTTCAAAAGATTGGGCACTAATTAATTCCACTATTTAATTATTGATACCTTAAACTAAATCAGTAAAATTAACTTATATTAGTGATTCTCAAACATTAAAATATCAGATTTTAATGCTCAAGTTTTTAGAACCTCTCAAATGAAGTAAATATATACATAAGCAATTTAGGTATCAATAATTAGTTTATTTAATCAATTAGTAATAGTATCTAATTTATTAGTAGAGTTCAATAATTAATTTATATTTGAAAAACATCAAAGTGATGGCTAATTTTTTAAACTTCTCAAATTTATTATTTGAAGCGTTGGTAATTAATTAGTGAAATTAATCACTTATGTTAATTGAGAATTAACACTGTAAAAGTTTTATATTAAATTAATTAATTTAAAACTTTTTGAAAGGTATCAGCTTCATAATTAGTACATGAAATTATGTTTGCTGTAGTTTCAGAAGAAAAATTTGTTCCCCTGATTTCAATCTTTTCGTCTAATTTCCTTGCCTCAAATCCCCCACACCATGAGGGTGGATGTAACCTGGGGACATTGAAATGAAGGTTATTATTTTTTTCTTTTTAAACAAATTTCTTTTTGAGGGACCTGCGAAAACTGTGGGGGGTAGGCCAAAGATTCCAGCTTGTTGGCTAGGCTCCAGGATTTGCGAGACCATGAGGTTCTCCATAGCTAGTGGTGCCATTGGGCATTGCCCCTTCTCAACCCTGTCACAGTTACAATATTTTTAGATGATACGAATGATGATTCATATTAAGTATAGACAACTATAAAGGAGATAAGTAAAGATTATCTGCAAGTAAAGATGATCTGCTGAGAGGCACAGGAGAATTTTGGACCCTTTATATGTGAAAGATGGCAGACCTGCTTATTCACACAGGAGCACGTCACACATGTTCCGTCTGAAAGAATCCTAACAATTTTTTCATTCATTTCATTTATATACTGTCAGACCCGCATATAACAAAATTGTAAAAAACAGTGAAACTATTTGTTATATCTGTCCCTGCTTGTGAAAGAATGCATTTAGACAAAATAAAACATTTTATACTCGTGATATGCATTTTTAAGTATCTGAGCATTCTTAAAATGAAATGTATTATAATAATATATTTTAATAAAGGTTAAAAATTTGGTTGAAATCTCACGTTATTGAATCACAATACATCAACAAAAATATTTGTCACTGTTTTTTTCTCTTGATATTTTTGTGGACTTTCGAAAATTTTCTTTTATTCAAATTTTGCTAAATAAGCTTGTAAAATGTAATGCCTTTTTTTTTAGTAAGAGTATGGACACCGGAACATATTTTTGTCTCTTTTTTTTTTTTTAACTATATAATTAAAAAAATAATAACAATTTTCAAGTAATCCCAAATTTTTTTTTGTTTTGTTGTCTAACTCACTTTTTCCATTTTTGACTTTCAATCAACTGTATAGCTACAATTTTTGAAGCAATTGTTGCATACCCCACCAAGCCACTGATGTTTGGCGAGAAACCTAACACACACACACATACTTCCGCTGGCAGTTGCAGCAGAATGAACACACATAACAATCGTCCTGAAATTGTTAAGTTTATAAATTATATAATAATAAATATTTCATTTCAGCTAGCATGATCATTATTTTTCTCAACTTTTCCATCACTCACCAACAGGACAGTGGTGACCCATATGTAGCCTTTTAGGTATGTGAAGAACTTTTTCATCATTTCTCATTCACCTCGTGGTTTCACTGTATCATTTTTCCTTTTTTGACATGGCAGAAGCATCGGTGATATGGATACCAATTTTTACTGCGTCAGGTCCCGCCTTGTGGTTTGAAATGTGCAAAGCTACCTTCGAACTTGCAACACCGAAGTTGATAACGAGCTCAAAAACTATGTACAAAACCACTGCATTTCTCATCTGCCACCGGAAGTAGCTACAATGGTACGCAATTTCATAATGCAGCGTGAGAAAGTCAACCCGTATGAGGAATGGCAGTCATCATTAAATGATGCGGCGACCGAAAACTCAAGAAATCCGATGTCTCCTGTCCGGGGAACAGCTGGGTGATAGGAAACTGTCCGAACTTCTCAGAATCATGCAACGTCATGCAGAAAAATCACAACATTGCAGACTCTCTTCTCTTGGAACTGTTCTTACAGCAGCTTCCGCCAAATGTTACTTTGATTCTAGCTGCCATACAGCCACTCACACCACAAAAGCAGCTGAAGTCATGGATCACATCCTGGAGTCAATGTCGATAGAAATCAAAGGTTACGAAGCCATCGATCCCTCAAGTTAGTGCAGCTTCCTTGAATTCCAAGCGGATGGAGGAAATACAACAACTGCGGCAAGAAGTTGCTGTTTTAAGGTGAGCAAGGAGTCATTCTCGTGAATGAAACCAGTCCCATCTCTGACGGTAAATTCCTATGAGTGTCTCTGACATATGTTGGTATCATCGCAAGTTCCGTTCCAATGCGAGGAAGTGTCAAAGCCATGCTCCTACCAGGGAAATGAAAAGGCCAGGGGTAGTGGCGACATGCTATTTGCCAATAAGTTCTTGTCGCCTATTGATTCGTGATCGTAAAACGAACATTTGCTTTCTCATTGATACTGGTAGTGACTGTTCTCTTGTACCGGCAACCCAAAATGATTACAAATCATCATGATTCAAAATTTTCAAGCTGTAAATGGCACTGGAGTTAAAGTATATGGCCGGAAATTACTCACCTTAAATTTAGGCCTTAGGAAACCATTTGTGTTTTCATTTTTCATTTGTTATGTGTCATGTGCGATCATTGGAGCTGACTCCTTCATTATTTCAACTTATTACCCGATCTTAGGAGTAAAAGAATTAGTTGATTTGAATACCAAATTGGAAGTTTTGGTGTAGCATAAGGGGCCCGCCAGTTACCGATATTATGATGGGAATTCCTACGGGTTGCTGGCGGGGACAGTCATTGAACTCAGTTAAAATGTGAAAATATAATTGTACAATATTAATCTGCTATAAATGTTTGAAAATATAATTATACATGAGAAATTATGTAATATTTTACCTTCACGCCATTAGTGAGCCATGGACCACCTTGCGGTTAATAATATCATGAGAATTTCAAAGTGTAATAGACCTAGTATTGTAGACCCTGGCAGGTCTCCAATTTCCAACCAGGCTGAAAGGGGGAGTAGGATGAAGATGGCCAAAAGCTATATAGTACTATAGTCTTGGACTGAAACGTCTTGACATTTTGACACATTGACACATGTCTGGCACAGACATTAGGAGTTGGAGCAAAAAAAAAAAAAAACAAATGATGATTCCTCTCCCCTCACTTTTAATAAATTGTGCCCACTGTCTGGTCAGTTTTATTACTTCGCTCCTAGAGCAAGGAGGGGGGGGGGGTTTCTTTTTATACCATCAAAAGTTGGTTTTTTTTGCCTTTTGGGAGAGTTTGCTTTTTCCACCATCAGAGGAATCAGCATTGACTGTGGTTTGCATCCTGTTTTCTTTATTTCTGAATGAAGAATGGGTAACGCCTCCCTCACTTTAGTACATGACATCTGCTGTTGGTGAGCAAACAATGGTATTCTCAAAACGGGTATTGTGGTTTTTCTTCTTTAAGAGCTATTTTTCTGACTGTCTTTTTTATTTTATACTCGGGCAAGCTGGGTCATAGTTATAATAGCATCTGCCCCACTTGGAGGCAACTTGGATTCCTCTGGGACTTTCGAGGGCATTGATCAAAGTGTGTGGGGAAAAAAAGACATGTAAACACTCTTACCAATGAAGAGATATATGTTACAGACTGAACAAAAAAGAAACCAATTCCCCAGGAGAAAAAAAAAGTTCTGGAAACCTAAAAAGGAGAACAAAAGGACAAATTTTCCAAAGCATATTAGGATGCTTCAAATAACGCCAAAAAAAGGATGGTTGGTAGCCCTAATTAAGTCCCCCTATTTTATTAACCCCCCCATGTGTCGCTACTCACAGTTTGGAAACCACTGATATAAGAAAACAGTTCAGCATGGTTCATTTTGTCAAATGAGAAAAGTCCCCAAAAAATCATCAAATTTTGCTTTTGGTATTTGGTAGACACCCTGATTAAAGGTGGTTTGGAGTTTGATTCTTGAGAATGAATAACCACAATCCCTTTCTTCCTGATAAGTTTTTCTTCAAACAAAATAAGATTTAATGGAGAAAAGTAGAAAAAAACAAAAAATAGGAATTTACATTACCTAAAACAGCTCTACTAGAATGTCTTCAAAGAAAAGAAAGAAGTCATTTATCAGCTGCAGAAAAGTAAATTTACAGATAAAAAGATTACAAAAAAATTCATGACAATTGCATCTTTGAAAATCAGTCAAAAATTTGTTATATGCGTACTTTGCTGAAATTAGTGTTCTTTATAAGCAATTAAAATAGCACAGATAAGTAATACAAAATTCACAGTACATGAAAAACTTTGTTATACATGAAAATTTGCAAGTTTGTTGTTAGTCCAACTGTATATAAAATAACATATCTTAACATATTGATTCATCATCGCAGAGCTGAAACGGCTGAAGCTATAATTATCAAATTTGGTCAGTAGTTTCATTTTGTAATCTAGGGACTCACTAAGAAAGAGTTTTTAAAAATTCCACCCCTACAGGGGCCAAAACGGGGAGGGGGCTGAAGAATTGCTGAAGCCACAAATATGAAAAATTGGGTCAGTTTGGTTTTATAAGGTAGGGACATGGGTGGAGATACTGCGGGCCCCCCCCCCCCCCCAGACTTTCATGTCTACCTCGCTGCCTATGGGTAGGAACTTCTTCGAATAGGTTTTTCATAATTCAATCTCTCAAGGGGGAATTTTCAGATTATCAAATCCCTGTGAACAAAGTCGCAGGCTACACAGCTAGTTTCATATATTTTATTTTGAACTTCCTTTTTTTTCAGTCAATGTTTTAAAGATGATATATATATTGTTAAAAATGAGCAAATAAAAAAAATACAAAAATTTGTGGTGTTCTAATGATGACCTCATATTGTTGAAATTATTGTATATCTAGATACGTCTAGAATAGGTCTTGGAGTTCGGTTAGTAATGTAATTGTGTTAAGTGTGAGAGTGTATTTCTGTGGAAAAACTTTTTTGAAACCAGTCACACCCAACGAAAGTGTATTGCAAACAAAATTTAATCATTTTGATGGTTTATTACACAGCTCAATTCCTGTTTTAGTGGTCTAAATTTTATGAAGGGAGTTACTTGAGTTACAAGAGAGAAACTTTAATCCAAAGAAACAAGAGAGAAACTTTAATCCAAAGAAACAAGAGAGAAACTTTAATCCAAAGAAACAAGAGAGAAACTTCAATCCAAAGAAACAAGAGAGAAACTTTAATCCAAAGAAACAAGAGAGAAACTTTAATCCAAAGAAACAAGAGAGAGACTTTAATCCTTGAATGTGTAGCTTTGCATATGTGCATTCTTTAAACACCTATTACTGCAGCCAGTTTTAAGACGAAAATTCAGAATTGCATTTGCACATAAGTTAAAATTATAGTCTTTCCTATTTTTAGTTTACTGGTGGAGATGTCTCAATTAATGATAAAAACTCTTTGTTAGGGTCATAGGTGGCTATGATTTTAATATTTTTAATGGGTTTTTGCTTTTTTTTGCATTTTGCAATCTGTATTTTTTCTTACTGAAGTTTAAAATTACAAAGAAATTATTTATACATTTAGAAAACAATACTAATTCAATACATTTATTTTATGTATGACTTTTGAGGTTTTGCAAATCAACAGTAGAAGTGAATAAACCTTGAAATATCAAGAACGAGTATTGCAAATAAAGTCTTCCTGTGCAAGGGGTCATAATGTATAATTATATATAAAATGAATCACCCTCTTAATTAATAGCAAAGTGATTTTTCTATATTTTATTAAAATACCATAAACATGGGCTCTTACTTTGTCCCAAAATGGAAAAATGATTGAGGCATGCATGCTACAAGCTCATTGCTTTGGGTTTGCATAGTAACTGGTGATTCAGCGAAGCTGCAGCACTAGTTAGGCAAGCCCACCTTCAATAGAGTTGTAATATTTGCTGATAGGTTGCAGCAGTGCTGTTTTCATATTAAATTTAAAATTTAATTTTAAATGAGATTGAGTTAATGAGATCTCAATTTTTTTGCTTTATTTCATGAAGTTTCCTTTATTTTGAATTAATTTTTATTCAGTTACATTGATTTCATGCTATTTTATCATGCGCACAAGCTGTTTTTAATGGGGTTTTTTTAATTTTCGAAAAATTAAGTATTAGAGATATGCAAAACTTTATACTGATATACACTCGTGTGCAAAATTAAGAGAATTTTAATTGGCACATGAGTGAGTGGCACATTGTGTCTATTTTCACAAAAAGTACTGAACCCAAGGTACTAATAATGCCACAGAAGAAGTATGCAAATATTCAATGTCAAATACATAAGCATACACGTGCGAGTGGGCAGAGTTGTGACCACGGAGGAGTAGATAAGGGCATGAGCCATTTTTCACGATTCGTGTGCTCATACTCTTCAATGACATTCACTGTGTTTCTCTCAAGAGTTTGGTCAATTTTATAAGCTATCGAGTAAAATAAGTAGCCACAAACGTATGGATGACGGAATGAGATTGAGAATCGTTGGTAGATTGGAATCAGGGCAATCACAAGTGCAGGTGGCTACAGAGCTCGATGTTATGCCCAGTGTCATCTGCAATTTGTGGAAAAAGTTTCAGGACACTGGATCCATATTGAGAAGACCTGGACAAGGTTGTCGAAAAGAGACAATGACCAATGAGGATTGTTATTTGCGCGGTGCCACAGGACTGCTACAGCATCACAGCTCTCATGTGAGCTGCATGCTGCCACTGGAACTCGAGTTTCAAGGTTTACGGTTGCCTGAAGGCTTCATGAGAGAGGCTTTATGCCAGAAGACCTGCTATTTGCGTCTTGCTAACTGCAACACACAAAAGAACACGTTTAGCATGGTGCAGGCAGCATCAGCCTTGGATCAGACTTCATTAGAGCACTGTGCTCTTCACAGATGAGTCGAGATTCAGCCTGGACACCGATTTCTGACATACACTCATCTGGAGAGAGCCTGGTACCATTCCTCCCACATCAGGGAAATGAACCACTATGGTGGTTGTGGTGTCATGGTCTGGGCAGGCATCATGTTGGACAGCTGCACACCCCTCCATGTGTTTGGCAGAGGGTCCGTGACTGCTAGGAGGTATAGAGAGTAGATCTTAGAGCCCTATGTTTGACTTTTCAGGGGCCCAGTTGGCCCTTGGTTCCTGCTCATTGACGACAACGCTCGTCTACATTGGGCTCACCTGGTCAACGATTATCTGGAAAGTGAGGATGTTTGGCATATGGATTGCCAGCCAGATCTCCTGACCTAAACCCTATAGAACATATCTGAGACTCTCTTAGGAGGGCAATTGCATCTCACCAGAAGATGCTGAACTGAAGAACTGAAAACTTCGTTGCTGCAGGAGTGACCAATTGCTACAGAGACTGCTCAACTGCCATGTGTCCAGTATGCCGTCACGCTGTGTGACCTGTCTGGCTATGAGAGGGGACCATACCCCATATTAGACTCATTTTCGGTTCGATCTCACAACATGGATTTTGGACATTCCTGCGATGATGATCTTTACTGACAATCATGCATGTTACTGACAATCATCAAGTACTATGACTTGTATGGCACATCTCTTTCTCTGTTATAACTGTGTATTCATACCAAATTTCATTAAAATCTGTCCACTAGTTTCTCATAAATTTGCCATAATGTGCTAATTCTCTTAATTTTGCACACAAGTGTAGAATAGCATATATAATCAAGAATATGTGTAAAAAATTTGAAAGAAATCAGTGGTTAAATAATATTTTAATGATATTTCTACTATAGCATAGTTTTTCATCATGTTAAAAGGTATGAGACCCCTTGAACAAGAATAAGTCATTCTGTATTCAATGAGAAAAATGAAGGACAAGTACAGGGTGGTTATAATTAAACTGACACTATTCAGACCTATGTAGGGGCTATTCTGCTTGATGTATTTCATTGAAACTTGTTATATACGTTATGGGGGAAAGAAAACTGCAATAAAAAAACAATTCAAATTTTTAACCACAAGGTGAAAAAGCAGTGGTTTTTTATTATCACAGTTTTCCCTCCCATGTTTCATATAATGTATATACCATGTTTCAACATGAAATATGTTCATGGGAATAGAAGCTACATAGGTCTGATTAAATAATCATAGTAGTATCATCATTATCTGCTTTAATTTGGGAATTTTTTTATTAGCAAGAAATAACTATTAAAAAAAAATACCTAAATTTTGAAGGAGTATTTTCACTATTCAATGAAATTGTGAGGAGTAAAATTGAATTTTGATGCATATTGGCAAAGACTGCTCAGAACTACCTTCTTTAAGTGACACTATTCAGACGTATTTAGCGCCCTGTCTGATGGACATATTTTGTTGAAACTTGATATATACATTATATAAACCATGGGTAAAAGAAAACTGCAATAAAAAGCACCACATTTTCACCTTCTGGTCAAAAACTGTACTATTTTTTATTGCAATATTCTTTTCTCTCATCATCCAAATATAATCTGTATACTAAGTTCCGAAGAGATATGTCCAACAGAACAGGCGTAACATAGATGAAGTAGTGTCAGTTTAATTATAACTACCCTGTATATTGGCGGTCTCAGAGTATGACGTAACACAGAGTACCAGAGGATCAGTAGTGTGGCATCATCAGTTGTTTATAAGCTGCTTTATCTCTTGATTTGATGGAGGCCAATTTAAATCATCATTGACAGAAACTTGAGGCATTATGAGACTCGACCATCCTAAATTTTTCTTTTGGAGATAATTGATGGAAAAATAATTATAGGACAAAACCCAGGATTCATCAAGAACATGAGAAACAATGATGTAATTAATCACTGAGAAGTATGTGATTTGCTCTATTAAAAGGAAATTTTTTTGTATAACATGCTCTTTGTTCTTAAATTTGAAAAAAAGTAATCTAATTATATTCAATAATTAATCAATATATTAATCCATTAAATAACAATTAATCTGTTAATAATTATGTATAATTATCCACTGCTTTCTAAAAGTTGAGCATGCTATGGTAAATCTAACTAAAAAACTTGCTTTGATTTACTCCAAATTTCAAAGAAACATGATAAATTAAGTTTTTCATTCATATTATTGGTTGGGTTGTTAATTCTTTTTTGTCTGTAGACCCTCAAATGTTGATGTTCCTTGATGATACAATTTCTGGGTTGTTAGATCATGGTTAGATAAATTCACTTCCACCACGAGAAATTTTACCCACATCTGTGGCATGTATCTTCAGAGGCAGGTTACATATGGGTCTCTGCTGCAATTGAGAAGGGCATCATATGTCTTATCACAGAGTTGTTTCTTATATATATATTTCTGAGGTTTGATTGAGTTCATTATAGTTGTATAATTAGTTGGTTTAAGTGGATATGTTGGACTCTGGTTGGCTGATGAAATCGTTTTCTCTCTGACTTTTGTCGGGTTTAAACAAATGTTGGCCCAGACTGAGCTAACATTTTTCTTTGGGTTAAAAACACTTCTATTCACAGGAGACTGCTCTGTTTCATAAAAAAACTCTTTTTGGCAACTTAGTGTCACATTGTGCAAAGGGGGAACTTGATGTGCTCAGTCTGTTATTAAAGAAGTTCTTCAGCATGTGCATATTTAAAACATACTATGCTGCAATGTAATTTTGTGCCCAATCTTCACATGATGCATTTATTACAATATTTTACGACATATGCTTTCAGTTTTTATTATGTTACTTATTAATTTTCTCATTTTAGTTCTTTCATTGATGTAGTGAGTAACCAGTAAGGGTTAACACAAGCAAATGCTAGATTTTTTCCCCTTCTTGTATTAAAAGCTTGACTGTATTAGGTGTACTATAAACTTCCAAGTGTATTTTCATGAAAGTATTTCAGTTTTAAAACTTGTGTATATCCATAAAGTTATCCTTCCCACATTCATTTAATTTTTTCCCAATCACATTTAAGGTGTGCTATTACCGCGCCTTTGTGGGCAAAAGAAGATAAAAGATGATATATCTGAGCACAATATGATTTCACCATCTCAGTTATTTATGCTGTGTCCTAGTCTTCATTCATCCTTAAAAAAGATGATCAGCACAAGTATTGATGATCACCAGAATCTGATGTTTAGTAATCTTTTGATACCTTTGATGTCTGTTATTGTGAAATTATCGCCAGTTGAAAGCAATATGAATGACAGGTAAAGTTCATGCTCTTATATTTTTTTGGGGCGGGAAGCTCATTTTCAATAAGTACTGTGTTACTTTTTGATCTAATTATTACTGGATACAATCTGGGGGAACTATCATTATATCTCTGGCAGGAAATTTTTCAGTTATGTTTTAGAATCCACTTCATAGTGTCATTTTTAATCCTTCTTTTCATGGAGTTTTTGCTGTTCGCCTTTCATGTGTTCCATCTTTTGGCCTCCAAATCAGGGTATGAGTGCCCTCATTTGGAGGCCATGTAACTAATATCTACACTCGTAGATATTAGTCGCGTGGCTCCTATTGCCAAAAAACTGGCAACATGGGAGCAGTCCCTGCCAGATGTCTCTCTATCATTATCATTATATCCTAGAGCCACAGGAGTAGGTACTATAGGTACTTTCCCATATATACCGATGGCTGTAAGATCCCTGGCCATATTGGTTGTGCCTACATCTGCTGTGAGAAGACATCTTTCAAGCTACCACCTTTTTAAAACTTCCATAATTTTATTTTAAATGATTCTTAAGTTTATTGAATGGCTTGATTTCAAAAAATAAGACAAAATCTATAAAAACTATCCACAATTTTTGAACAAAACATTTTCTTATTAGGAAATAAATTTTAAAGTAAGTATCATAAAAATAGAGAAAATGGCGAATTTTTTTACCACTTGCAAAACAAAACCAGTATGATGCTGCCATCTCTGACAGAAAATCTAAATCTCAAGCTAGTTAATAGGTTTTAAATGATTCCTGTGTGTATTTTTTGATGGAATTTTGAATAAGTGGTTTCACTATGGGGATACTGTGTGTGTGTGTGTGTGTGTGCCACACAGAAAGGGTTGAAAAGTCTCAGTTTAAAGGACTTACAAATTAATAGGGGACGTTTTGGCTCAGCGTCTTGAACATCATATAAACGAGGTTCCACTGTTACTAGAGAGTGTTTCTATTGGGGGGGGGGAAGCTGGAAAAGACGTTCTACATAGGTCTCGCCAAGAAGCTCAAGAGGCGATACATAGCCAACTGTTGTAATTTTTAATAATGTTTTGCAGCTTTAATAATTGAACTCCGCTGCTAATTTTTTTGGTTTTATGTGTTCCTGGGTAAGATGAATGTACTTTAATTTTTTCATAATTTTTTGAGGGTGATACCTTCTGACCCTTTCCGTGCAAGTTGCTTTATATGTATTTTTTATGTGCTGTGTTTAGTTTTCTCTCTCGGTAAAAAAAACAAATAAAAATAATGCAAGAAAAGTATTTAAATTAACATGCCCATATTATAGAAATGTCATTTCTTTTACTAAATGGCGGTATGTGTAATGAGATAAAAAATTAAATTTGTTCACCTCTCTAATGGCTGTACTCTGCTCATGGTTAAGTTTGCAGTGGAGGGAAACCTACAAGGGAGCTGCATCACTCGTTTCTATGGCAACAATAGCCTCTTAACCATTCTGTCAATTTGCCGATTATCATCAAACTGACTGGAGAAAAAGTTCTCCATATACTAAAAAGTAATTCAGTAATTTCAGTGATAATTTTTTTACTGAAAAAAAAACTGTTGACAATTCCAGAAAATAAATTACCTAGTTTGTGAAATCAGAATATATCATAACTTTATGTTGGAAGTGAATGAAACAGAAATACTGCATTATATTGTAAAACAATTGAAAAAAAAAATCATTAGCTTATGTTTGGGGTGGGGGTACTTACTTACTGAAAAAATTTTAACGTCAACAAAGAATAACAATATTTCTCCCTTCCCATTGTTAAAACTTCTGTCTTGCATTGGTTCCAAATGGTGAATTATGGTGGTTTTCATTAAGTGTTTACATCTTCATAAACTGTTCTCTTAAATACCCTGCTGACAGTGTCTATGGTGGTCAAAGGCAGATGATTAAAAAACCTTACTTGAAGATGGCTGTGCTGTTACGAAATTTATTTCAGTTGAATTTAACTCTTTCATTAGATGGTACAATGCTCCTGATTGCTGTTGATGATAAGTCAAATTCTGGCCACGGAATATTTGAACGATCCATTTTTTTCTTTGAAAAATTCATTAAGTAAAATATGGAAGAATTGTAAAATAGATGATGGTTCCCATGGAATTACCTCTGGCCAACATGAGGCATCATATGTAAGAATGATAGAACAAAATACACATCCGAAATCAAACCTTTGCTAAAAATCTCTCACTCACTCATTAGTATTTGTTGGTACTGTATGTTATCATTTATTGGCTAGATGTCTCGCCCAGGGGTGGCAGACACATTATGTCAAAAGAAACGCTTTCTGTAATCAATTAGGGAATATCCAAAGTCATGAAGCCATGGTTCCATAAAAAAAAAGCTATACAGGATGTTTAGGATCTATTGAAAAATTTCATTGCATATTGTTATTTTTCTTTTAATTAAAGAAATAAATGAGATAAATAATAAAATAATTGTAACACAAAATACAGTGATTTTTGTGAGGAAAATTTTAAGTGCCAAAACTCTGAAGCAGTAGCTATGGTTCTATGATAATGGTAGCCAATATTTTTTTCTAATTAATTAGTTTTGATTTTTATTCGCTAATTTTAAATATAATATTTTTTTCATAATAATAGATAAAACTAAACATTTCTGTATATAGTAGAGTCTCGTTTATCTGATCTTTGCTTATCCGACGTCTCACCGAAAAAGAAAAAAAAAATCAAGCACCAACTGTTGAGCCTCTCAGAATTTCACATAACACGCTCTAGAAACTACAATTAAATACACTGAGCTACAAGAACCACCTACAGGAATTGACCACTGAGCTACAAGAACCACCTACAGGAATTGACATAATGATGCTGTAAAGATTGAGAGACTTGGCAGTGAAGAAATGGCACTCGTCAGGAAAGCACACTACGTTCAAAATGTTTTTAAATCATCACAGTATTGAACTTTTTAAGCACAGTATTTAACTTCAGAATATTTTTAACTGTTTTTTCATAACACCTCCCTATTCCAAGGTTTAACTAAGTCCTAACCAACATTTTCACCTATCTGATGTACTGTCTGTCCATTTATGTCGAATAAGCAAGACTCTACTATGCAGTTGCCACCCCCCTATTCCTGGGGTGACCGCGAATACGCAAAATCAGCGAATAACCGAAACCATAGTTTTTTCTTGTATATCTCGTTCATTGAACAGCATGAGAAAAGCAGGGTAATGCAAAGTTACAAGGGAATGTAAAAGGGTGCAGCAATTTTGTTGACGATGCTTTCCGAAAGAACATTGTGATTTCTGGAGAGAGATAGATGGCTAATTCTTAGCCCAAGATATCAAGGAAATAGTTATTATCTGGATATTATGCTGAGGTGAACTCAGAAAGAAAATTCATGTTAGTTGTCCCGGTGGAGACATGATGACTTTTCTTTCCAAGTTCACCTCGGCATAATATCCGGAAAATAACTATTTCCTTGATTGTGATTTCTGTTTGCCGTTTCTTCTTCATATCATCAAGTACGTTGGAATATGATGACAAGGCTTCCTCTGCCAATTTTTCTACATAGAGGGATCTATGTCATGAAAACCATCTATTGCTGATTTGAACGTGCGAAGCCCTTCTGCTATGTTACTCATGGTGAACTTGTCTTCTATTTCTTTATTTTCATCTTCATCATCAGGTACCGCTTCAGTTTCAGGAGCAGTCAATTGCATTAATTGGTCAATACTTCTAAATTGCTATTAATTAGCTGTTCGACTTCCATATCTTTATCATTGAACCCTTCTCCAATCACCTTGTTTTGCTAAGGTGACAATGTCTTTCATAGTCTCTTCAGTTGGCTCTGTAGAAATGGTTGTGTCCTTTAACGCACATTGAGGCCAAAGGTTAATCCAACCCGAGGTGGCTGTTTCTCTCTTGGGAGCTGCCACCGCTCTAGCGATGACAGTAATGTCATTAGTGAGCCATCCTAAACATGCATAAATCAAATTTCATAAAGAAAACATGTGAATGACGATTTCTGAGTGTTGCAAAAAAAAATTTCCAATAAAGGGAAAAAAACTGTGAATATGGAAACCGCAAATACAGGGGGGGGGGTCGACTGTATATGCTTCTCATCAGCCTCCGATGTGTGGGAACTATATTCTGTCACATTAGAATACATTCTCTACCTTTCCCTTAACTTCACGAATGGACTATAGTTAGAAAGTGGTTGCCTGGTCTTTCTGAGAACCCTACAAAAAAAATTTCATGTTTTTAAGTGCAATTCACTGTGATATTCAAATTCAAAATCACTAAAAATGAGGGAAAGAACTGCATAAACTAATGGTCAAGCGCATTCTATGCTTCATATGCTGTTCTTTCCCTCATTTTTTAGTGATTTTTTCAACTCAAAATTCTCGGTGGGTATTGATTGCACTTAAAAATACTGAATTTTTTTTGTTCAACTCAGGAGAGACAGGACAACACCTTTCTCTTTGGAAGTTGAAGAACAGGGAGAATGTATAAAAAAAATTGCATCTTGGTACACATATGTGACCCTTAGTAAAATAAATGACACATCTAAAATGGGCACATTATTTAAATACTTTTTCTAAGTGTAAGTATGTTTCTATAGCCATGTTTTACAAATTATTTGAGGTGAAGCAGTCTTAAGTTTTCACCCTGTATATTGTTTTAATACAGAAACAAATTCAGATAATGTCACTTTTTGATGCCTCAAGGGTTCTACAAACTTCAAGATCATGTTACTTCTCAAATAAGGAGAGCAACTCACTGAAAATAAATATGATATAAGTATTATATATAAGTATTTTGGGCGCGGTAGCCCAAGTTGATAAGATACTCGCCTAAGGTACCAAAGGATGTTTAGAAGTGTCGCGAGTTTGATACCCGGTTTGTCCTTGTCAGAAAACTTTTTTAACACGGGTACAACAGAAACAGCGACATGACCGCAGGGAGTCCCCCATCGAGGGGTTAGCACACCAACCTCTTGATGAGTATAATAACAAGCCTGCCGTTCGGAATTGGCAATAAATTGTAGGTCCCATTCTAAAATTAGCCCTCATGTGCAGAAAATTACAGTGGTGGTACAGTGGGGTTTTTTTTTTGCAAAAGAATGTGAACGCATACTTCCGAAGTTACTCATTGTATCCACATACATTTAAATAATGCATGTGAAATGCAATGTATATACATTATTTATAATTGTATATTTGCGCAAAACTATAAATTTTAGTAGAAATGATTAATATTTAAACAGTATTAATTTTTTTGTATTTAAAGCTGAACAAAACTTTAAATTAAAAAAAAAACATTTTTCTCCAGTTGTCATTATAGGAATAAATCAAAACTGCAAAAGATGTATCATGATTTAACTTAGGGCTCGTTTACATGCGTTAAGTGACTAAGTAAATTAAATTTAAATTTCTCAAGTACTTTAAAATGTACGCAGAGGATAAGGGCCATTTATACAGGTTTAGTCTGTAAGTGGTAAGTGCTTAAGTAATTTAGTGAAATAAAGACAGTTCCTATTTTTTCATTAAGTAGACCTATGTGCATGCACCAGTGTGCATAGCCTGCCACTTGGAGGAGGTCTTTTTGCTCTATGTCTGGGGGTTTATTTCGATCTTAAGCGTGAATCTGTGTTTATGCTCCGTCGTCTCCTTCCGTTTAAATAGAATTCCTCAAAAATATGGGATGGCGAAGTGGCCGAAGGACAAAAACCATCAAGTTTGTTGAAAAATATCTAAGCCATGAATGTTTGCTGATTTATAGCAATGAAAACTACCTTAAAAAACAAGCTGAAAATCAGTTGATGTTGTAAATAGTGGAAGTATGAAGTATTCAATTGACGTGTTCCCAGGAGTTGAAAAAAATTGAAGATTCAAAAATATCCGGTGCTGGTGTGGAGACTTAATTACTTTATATATTAAGAGATTTGGAATATTTCCCTCATCCAAGAGGAATTTGCTACCATCTATTGGTAAAAATAAATAATCAAGTATTTAACATGAAGATAGCATCCACATTACATTTAAAAAAATTTGAAACAGTTTGTGTTAAATGAACCCTTAGAATTTCTTACAAACTCCAAGAAATTTCCCAATATTTCTCGCGAATGTGTGAAATTTCTTGGTCCTCTCCCATAATCTTTACATAATATACATTAATCATGTTTCATAATTCATAATTTATCTCCTCTTTAACTTCAATTAGAATATCATATAATATGGCTCTCTGATGACAGATACTGTGTATTTTGTTGTGACCGATCTTGCAGTAATCTAAATTGCTCGAGAGGTGGTGATGTTATTATCCCAGCAAAAAATAAATTTAAAGTTAGTTCTATTGCTCTTGATTGTAACTTGGAGACAACTTGTGTTAAGATATTTTGCAATGGTGGCAGAATCTTACATTTGTGTTGTGTTTGTTGTTCACCAACTTGTGGCATTCAGTATTATTGTGAATTGTATAATATCTTCGATAACTTTTACAATGATGATAGGCACAATTTTATTATAATTGGAGATTTTGACATTCCTGGAATTAATTGGAGTATTAGTTTCGATGATTTGCATGAGATGGTTGATCGAGATATGTTTCTAGTCTTTTCAACTTCCTTTTCAATATTCCTTAATTCAATGTAATTTTATCCCTAACTCATTTGAAAGAATATTGGATCTGGTTCTGGTATCTATTCCTTATTTTTCTGTATCAGTTAACTGGGAGGAATTTCCACTTATAAAACAAGACACCTACCATCCAGCATTTTTGATATCTTTAGATAAACTTTCTGTTGAGCGTCATCCTACCAAAAGAGTTAATGATTTTAATTATGATTTTAGAAAAGCTGACTTTCATTCCTTGTATAATTTTTTTTGTCACTTTGATTGGAATTTTTTACATTTGTGCACTAATGTCAATGAGGCGTTTCATATGTTTTACTTCTACATTTTTACAATTTTTGATATGTGTGTACCATTAAGAAAGAATTTTACTCGAAAATATCCTCCCTGGTTCGATAGGAATATTATTTACAATATCAAACATAAGGAGAAATTTTGTAAAAGGTATTTGATGACTAATACTATCTCTGACTTAGTGCAATACAAATGTTATAGTGCTAAGGTTAAACTCTATATAAGACAAGCTCATAAAAAATATATTGATAATATAGAAGCAACTCTCAGATTCAACCCAAAACAATTTTGGTCTTATTGTAACAAGAAAATAAGAATACACCGAAGTATATGTATTTCGAAAACAATGTTTTATCAACAGACGCCTTGATTGCTTTTTTTGTTTTGAATTTCACAACTTCTGAGGATGATCAAAATTGCTCTTCTGCTTGAAACAATGACTCCGGTTTCTTCTGATGTTGTCAATATTCCTTATATCTCCTTAAATGACATCAAATGTAGTATAAAAAGATTGAAGGGGAGTAGGTCCAGAAGTATTAATGGTATACCTCCATATTTTATCAAGGCGTGTGCTTAGGATTTGCTGTATCCACTTTTATTAATTTTTAATGTCTGTTAAGAATGGGATCTTTCTGGATGAATGGAAGAAAGCAATAATCGTTCCAATTTTTAAAAAAGGTGATAGACAAAATTGAAAATTGTAGAGGTGTGGCCATTCTGTCACCTTTTGCTAAAATTTTCAAGTTTATTTTATATGATAAAACCTATGCTCAAATTAAGACCTGTATCTCCCCAAATCAGCATGGTTTCGTTAAAAATAGATCTACGGTTACCAATCTTGTTTCCCTCTATACCCATATTGTTGAAGCCATAGCTAATAAAAATAAGCTTGATGTGATTTACACAGATTTCGCTAAAGCATTTGATTGTGTGAGTCACTCTATATTAATGTACAAACTAAAAAAATTGGTTTCTGCGATGATACTTGTAACTTATTTGCTTCATATCTAAAAAACAGATTGATTTTTGTATCTTTTGGCTCGTCTCATAGTAATGGATTTTGTGCAACATCTGGAGTCTCTCAGGGGTCTGTCCTTGGACCTCTATTGTTTCTCATTTTTATTAATGACCTTGCAAAACAATGCTGCTGTTCATAATTGCTTATTATTTGCTGATTTTGAAATATTTTACTTTATTGTAAATTTTGAATCTTATTCTATTGTTCAAGATAAATTAACCCACATTTACCACTGATGTATTGAGAATCATCAACACTTGAATATTAACAAATGCTTTTTGTTATGTCTTATATACACCCGTAGGAAAAATCTTATCACATACTCTTATTATATTGGAATTGATATTTTACAGAGAAGATATTCTGCTACAGACTTGGGTGTAATTTACACCTCTGATTTTACCTTTCGTGATCATATTAACGACATTTGTAGTAATTCATATTGCAGACTCGGTTGGCTTAAAAGAATAACTAAAGATTTCACCAATTTGGATAACTTTATAATATGATGAAAACTTGAATATGCATCTGTTGTTTGGAATCCTCATTACAATAATACTATTAATGATATTGAAATTATACAAAATTCATTTATGCGATATTTGTATTTTAAGAAATTTAGAGCATATGACATTACAATTTCAACAACTTTTCTTCGACAAATTTTTTCAATTACCAGTCTCCAAAAGAGAAGAAATTTTTCTGGAGGTTAGTTAATGGTAATATAGATTGTTCTTTTCTGTTATCTAAAATATGATTCTTGGTCACACGGTACAACACAAGGTCAAATAAATTATTTCATATTGCTCAGTTTAGGACATTGATTGGTCTGTCTTGTGCTATAAACAGACTTTGTATTTTGTATAATAGTTTACCTGATGAATTTGATATATGTATTTGCAACACCTATTGGTAAATTGAAAGAGCTTCTTCTCTTCGATTGATCAGTGATTTTTTTTTCCCTTTAAATGATGATTTCTTGTATTTGACTTAAAATATTTTGTTTTTCTTTGTTTGTTTATTTTTCATTTTATTTTTAATCTTTGTGTGTTTTTATTTATTTATTTTCATTTTTAATTGATCCTGTGATTTTATACAGGCCTTCATTTTACTTATTTGGTATTGACTAGTGTTTGTATCTATTTTTTGTATTTTATATTTGTGTATTGCATTCTATCCTGTTTGATTTTATTGTATTTACATTTTTGTCATACCTTGCTGTAATTGGATTGTTTTCTGTAGCGTGGTATTTGAAATATATAAATAAATAAAATAAAAATTATATTAATTGCTGAAACACATCTTTATGTTTTTTTTAAATTTTTTTTATTTTAGGATATTTTTCGATGATTTAAGACCAATGCTTTTGAAACTTTTAGAAAGCCCTTTGTGGCAAGTACGAAACATGGCTGCCACAGGCATTATTAATACCATTTTGTTGGAAGAAAACTTATCGGAATTTCTTGATCTTTTTCGAAATTTCCATTCATTAGTGATGTCCAATAACAAATTGAATGGCATTCTGTTGACCATTCAAAAAGTTATTTATAGAAAAAGTTGCAGGTGTGTATAATGTTATATCAGTTATGTTATATGTATATTTATTGCTTTTAATTTTCTGTTGAGTTAGAGTCTGAATATCTGACTGATCAACTATGTTTTTGAACATTATTGCTTTTTAAAAACTCATTGACAATTCTAGCTTTCCGCAAATGAGCTTTATTGTCTATCAACATTGTTCCTTTCAGCCTGATGAGTGATACTGTATTCCCATGGTTTTTTTTACAGAAAAATAGATGACAGCTGTCACTTTGAAAGCTGAATCTTGATTTAACACAGAAGAATACCGTAGTCTATTTCATTTCCCATTTCTGTATGCTGGAGGTAAAGGGCACTATGTCCATTTTCATTTTCGTCAATATTGGGATAACACTATTAATTTGCAGTACTTTTGTTACACCACATATAGTTATAGGACACTGAGTCCTATTCCAATAAATGACAAAGATATTTTCTGTATAAAGCAAGCAAGCTCCATAGAAAGACATGCTAAAAAAATCTTCAAACAACTCTCCTGTTAAATTTTCCTTTTGTGACATGATGCCTTTTACCCTACATACCGATTTGGAGCTTAAAATGTTTTCAGTTTATGAAGTTTTTTGCAGAAGTTCAGGTAGACAGTACGGCTGAAAAAAATGCTATATATTTACTGGCATACAAACCATCATCACCAGATCTCGAATATATAGTTTGCCTTGATATGTACAAGGTGGCCATAATGAAACAGACATTACTCTAAGTGTTACAGCTTGATATAACAAGGGAAATGGCATTGAATTTTTTAGGGAAACTAATAAAATGAAATAAAAAGGATTGCATAAAAAAAATTCTAAATAGTCACTGATAGGGCGAAATATGGTGCTGTGCAGTGCTCAAAATTGTTGCACTGGGTGCCTCAAATAGGGGTAGTAGATACATAGGTGGAGATTGACTTGAAAGGCTGGATAGCACAATGACGATGATGTCAATTCATAAATATACATTAGATCAGTCGGATCCATTATTGACACTGGGCCCCCATCCCCCGTATCTCTGCCCATGGGTAGATATTATTCAAAAGGATGAGAATTAAATAGGAACCCATAACCAGAAACCTCACAGGACTGTGGGAGTAGAGCCACAAAAAGCTGAAATGAGAAAACAGTGATTAGCGGGAAAACATTTACTGGACGATATCCCTGCACATTTTGCGGCCTATAAATGATGAGGTTAAGCAGCATGTGCCGGAAAATACTGGTTTTTCTGGCATGCCAGAAAAGTCAAAACATTTACTCAGAACTTGACTCTTCAGTCCAGGATAATTTTTTGCGTTTTTTTTAAAAACAATTTTAATACATTTAATAATATTTAGTTAACAATTTAAAATAGAGCTCTCTTCTGTGTATGGCTGACTTTCTCAAGACAACAGGACCTTGAAGGTGTTTCAAATAACATTCACAATGGGTTATAAAAATACATTGTAAAAATATTCTCACACACTGAAACCTTCAGCAGTTTTTAAACATATTTTTTAAGGTGATTAGAAGCAATAGTCAATTGGTGTATCTTGTAAAGAGGTGGAAATGCAGTGGTTAAAATATTAATTTGTTAAAATTAGTATGACAATGTAGAACATTAAGAACAATTAAGGTTAAACAGACATTGCTTCACGAGTGACCAGCGGTGTGGTATTGAATGGAACGAAGGCAGAACTGAAGTGTGTGTCAACTGAGGAAGATCTTCCCCATATATATATGACAAATTAGGATGTCTCTCAGAGTGTGACATACCAGGCCATGTTTCTGCTTTGTTGGTCATCTTATAAAACTTTAAAGTTCAGAAATAGGCTTCACTCACCTTAAAAAAAGGCTCAGTTCGTAACGTGGTGGTAACCAGCAACAGCGCATGAACAGAGATAGTCATCGACGCAGCAGCACGCCTTTCTTATATAGAGTGAAAAATCATGGCAGTCACGGCACAACTGGTCTGGCAGCCGAAAGAGCCAACCAATCCCAGGCTTTGGTTTTAGGTGATGTCATAGAAAAATAGAGGGAACGACCTCTGGCATCATGGTCAAGGTCATCAGGACCAACTCATGACATCACACCGGAATAGCAATGATCCTGTTGTTAGGATCAACTGAAAACCAGAATAAAAAACAAAAAACTGCAAAAGTATGGGTGTATGTAACACAATTTCAACTACACTGCTCAAAACAATTAGGGGAGCAAGCAAAAAAGTGAAGAAAACCGTGCGAGACAGCCACGTATTGGCATACAATGGATAGTATATGCATATCAATGCGCAATACAGAAAAAAGACGTAAAAAAATTTGGAATTAAGCTTTAATTCTTTGAAAATATGGAAAAAACATGAAAAGATGATTTAGGGCAACAATTTGGTTACGTGTAAATGATAAAAAAAGTACTGTTTAGACATGATGCATGAGTTTTAATAGGGCGTGTGGTCTCCTCGAACAGCTAAGACTGCTGCACACCTGTTTGCCATGAATGCGATGAGGTTATCGATCAGACTTTGGGGAATACTGTTCCACTCCTCAAGAAGTGCAATCTGCAAGTCTCGGACAGCAACAGGCGGCCTTGGTCGCGCAGCAATGCGTCGTCCGAGCATGTTTATGCTCGATTGGATTCAGGTCAGGAGAGCACGCTGGCCATTCCATACGCTGTATTGTTTCAGCTTCAAGCATGTTCTCCACCAGACGAGCTCTATGCGGTCGGGCATTATCATCCTGGAAAACAAAGGAATCTCCAATGGCTCCAGCGTAAGGGATGACATGAGGTCGCAGTATCTCGTCTGCATACCTTCGGGCCGTCAAAGTGCCATTCCAAATGACATGCAGGTCCGTACGTCCGCCTATGCTGATTCCACCCCATACCATCCAACCAGCTCGTCTGTATTGTGACCTTTCACGAACGAATGCAGGGTTATTTCGAGTGCCCCTGTCCCTCCATACCAGAACACGTCGGGTGTCACACTCCAGACTGAATTGGGACTCGTCTGTAAACAGCACTTGGCTCCAATCATGTTGCTCCCAATCTCGATGTTCAGCAGCCCATCTTCTTCGGGCCGCACGGTGGCGTGGGGTCAACGGAATGCAGACCATTGGCCTACGTGCATAGAGATCTCCCTCATGAAGCCGATTACGTACTGTTTGGCTGGACACCCTTCGTCCTGTTGCCAAGAGCAACCCTCTTTGCAGCTGCGTAGCATTCTCTGTTCTGTTTCGACGGGCTGTTAACCGTACATACTGGTCATCAGTTGCTGTAGTGCCGCATGGCCGACCTTGCCCTGGTCGACGTCTAACATTTCCTGTTTCTTGGAATCGATTCCACAGCCTTGCAACAACACTTCTGGCGACTCCAACAGCGTCCACGACACTACATTGTGTTTGCAGTCTGCCTATAACACACCATGCCATGGATTCTGGTAAATCACGTTGTTGAGACATCCTCAAGTCACCTTGTCTCAAAAAAAAATACTGCGCAATCAAATTTCACAGTTACGGCCGTAAAACAGACGTTTCTGCAACATCCCGATTTCTGTCCTTATCTCCTTTTTCTGGTTTTTGACGTCATAACTTTGATTTGCATATGAAGTTTTCTTCTTCCGTTTCCTGCTAGGCTTTAAATTATGGATGATTCATTTTATATTACTTATCGGTATACATCTTTGCGTAATTTTGTTAAAACCATGTGCTCCCCTAATTGTTTTGAGCAGTGTAGATAGCACATTTCCTTACAAGGACTGATTGATGATGTTAACATCCGATTTTCATATCGGATTGCAACACCCCTCTCCTTCAGCTACAGAGGTAGAAAGTCCTTGAAAATTGACAGTTTTCTGATAGTTCATGTTGGTCACACTATTTTCTCAGGAAGTAATGGTTCTTCTGGACACATAGCTGGTGTATCTGCAAGCCTGGTCTATTCCGACAAGTCGCATTCACAGGATGATGATGGCACTGGTTGAACCGGTGTTAGATCATCACCAGGTTTCGCTATTGGTAGATTCAGTGGTATCATTCTTGAATAACTGATCCATTCAATATCTCTAATCACTTCTCTTTATTCAGTAGTAGCCTGGTAGGAAACTGGACCTGTTTTTTTTGGTGATCGTAGCTGGAACTCATTTCAGGCTACTGGAATAGAGTTTCTGGCATATACTTGATCATCGATGTTGAATTTTCTAATAGATTGTTGCTCCTTTGGAGATTCCTGCTGATCTCTGACAAACTTGTTCACTTAGTCACTTGTTCCGTAGAACTCCTCAATTTGTTTTGGCTGCTTGATTCATCAGATGATGTTGTGGCAAGAATGGCGGGAAGAAGACCCATCATTGATTTCACTAGGTAGTGGTTGGTCTTGATGAAGGAAGGTAGGCAGGAGGAAGACCACATCACATAGCTTTGTCATGAAGTAGGTAGTTCATACGAGGCAATCGACCGTGTGGTGAGAATGAGTCCCACGATCCCTGGATTCAGTAATTCACTGGATCAAGTCCTTGGACATCACTTTGTCCATTCATCGGAAACAGTGTTTCCCAAAGTGGGTGATGATACTATCCAAGGCGGCGATACCATCTTCAGACATGATTGGGGTGCTGCAAATGTATGTAAGGGGGTGATGGGAGGGAGGATGAGAGGAAAAAATAAGTTTTCGAAAACTTGGACCCCCCCCCCCCTTTTCCCAGGGAGCCTTCATAAATATCTATGCCTATGGGTGCAAAAAAACCCTAAGAATTGCACACATCGGTTGTACTTGTTCCATCTGTTAGGAAACAGAGCTAGTGTTTTTTTCTCCTTTGAATATGCACTGTAGATTCCAGATGTAACTGTAATTGATCAATAAATCTTACTGTCGCAGATTTCAACACCATCTGAGAATAAAAGGTCTATTATACCCCTGGGACTGGTTTTGCTAATGACTAGGTTATTATTGGAACCATGGTCCCCCCACAAAGGTGCGGCTGGTATCAGTGTTCTGGTTTCAGGGTCCTGAGATGATTATCATCATTTTTTTTTTTTTCACATAAATTCAAAACAGCAGTGGCCTGCCAAAGAACCTAGCCTTAGAACGCTGTAACAGGATGTATGTGGGGGCCATTATTTAAGCATTATCTTCATTCACGTATGGCTATGGTGTTTTTTATACATAATGGCATTCATCGTCATTGCTATATGCAGCAGTTGTCTAACTTTTGTCCCCGTGGCTCCCTTTAGTCTAGGCTCCTAGTCATGGTTTTTGTGCAGCTTCCAGGAAAAGTAGGCCTATAATAGCTATTGTGCATTCATAAAAGAACCGCTTATGAACAGGCACAAACATCAATGGTCAACAGCTTGTCCTGATGCCCACTTTGATGCCAACACTGCCATAATGGAAACATTTTGTAATAAATTCGTGCAAGTTTGTGATTTACTTAAACCCAAGGATAACATGTTTGGTAGTGAAAAAATATGAATTACAGATGAGCAGTATTGAATTGTGTTAAAAAGTCACATATCGAAAGTGTTTCTTACACAATGGGTGGTAATGCATTTGGTTCAAACATACATATCAATTCCAGTCACTTCATGGAGCAGTTTGCCTGTTGTGGCCTTTGTATTTGTAATTTCAATGGTGTCCGAAAAGAAATGAAACTAATGTGAAGATGTTTGCTGAATCCACACCATAAGTACAGTAATGTATTTTTTCTTCAAAGTTTTCATGTTACTAAATCCTTTTATATTAACCTATTTTCATGACTTAAGTAAGGCACTTGGGCAGTATTATCTATCAGAGATGCCGAGATGAAGAAAATATTGGTGATGGGGTTGAAAGTTGCTTGTTGTCCCATATATACAGGACTAAAGAGCATACTCAGGAGAGAGAAAGAGAAGGTGCATTGAATTTTTTTTTAATTATTGGGGGGGAGGCTCAGCGCCCCCCTTACAAAATTTATTGGGGGGTTGGTCTCGAAGGGCCTCAGATCTTACATTTTGGTGCCTATGCTATCTATTTATGCTTATCAAGAATGCTATCCATATCTGCATTAATTATAACTATATAAGGATAAAATTGAAATTTTGATACTATCTTTGAAAACAAGCATCGTTTCTCCTCCGAATATTCCAAGGAATATAGAGATAGGTGAAATACATGCTCCTTCAGCATCGGATGATAGCAATTTCTTCACATGATGGCGTCGGTTTAGTAAACACAATTCATTAAAATTTATTTTTTTGACTTTTGAAAAAATTTTACGGTGACTTATATGTTTTTCTTTGAAAGAAAATTATGCATCAGATTGATTCAACTCAATTTTAAATTGACTCATTTTCAAGTATAGTAGTATATTAATAGTATTACTCGTGATATAATTATATTATTGATCATATCTCTCTCACAGGATTATTTAAATTGTTTTTTAACATTTAATTAACTTGGTTTCATCTGAATTTTTTCTTTTACTGTTTGAGCTGAAAGTTGAACTTCTTTGCAATCTAATGAGATTTCTGATATGTTTATAAAGCAATGGTAAATATTCAATGAGATTCATTCATGATTATATGTTAAAGAAAATAAGCAATTGCAGGAGTAGAAAAAAAATCATACTTTTGTTATACGTATCCCATAGTTTTCGTTATTTAGAAGTCTATTCATAAAAAATATATATAAATCCAACCTTGACTCAGTATATCCGAACACCGTACCCTCTTGCATTGAATCCTAGCAATATATATATGTTGTATGTATATCCTCCAGCACTTTTGTGTGTGCCGCTGTGGTGGTCGAGTGGTCATAGTGACTGACTCGCATTGCAAGGTCCCAGGTTCGAACCCAACCATTGCTGCAGTGGTGGTCGGCTGAAGTTGGTTTTCTATGATTCCCAACTTTGAGGTGAGAATGCAAGCCGATATCCCCATTAAAAAGTCTCGCCATAGTGAGCAACAGGCCTAAAATGATGAAATCTTCAAACATTACACTTCACTCATAGTTTGAAAAATATGTGGCAGATGGCAGCACTATAAAAAGCATTACCATAGGCATAAGCAGAATTTTCTCGAAGGGTGTTTTCAGATTTTTTTCCTTCTGAGGGGGGTTTTTACATTGCTCCCTGCAAAATAACATAAGTCTTCTTTTTTTTATTTGTTGATTATCATGTTACATTGCTTATTGAAACTCTATTCTCTGCTATGGAACCGTTCACACCCGAAATAACATGGCAGAAAATATGATAATATAAGAAAATACTTGAGTTCAAATTCATTTCAGAATTTACTTGGATAACACACCAAAAACAATAACAAATGTCTCATGAGTGGCTTGATTGATAATTTCAAAAACTAATTTATTTTAATGGTTAAATTTCAATTTTTTTCTCACAAATTGAATGGTTAAACATTTCGAGTTCAAATCATTTATTAGTGTTATCACTAATAAAACTGGCGAAGCGAAGAGAGCGAATAAAATAAATTGGCTTGCTACATTGTTGAGAATGTTGAATGTTGTCAGAATGCGCATGCCTGCAATTGTGTAACACCTTCCCCCCTCCAGTGGAAGGGTCCTTGTCTAGTCATTTTTTACTATTTATTTTTTACATCCTACCTTTGTTATGCCATCTGGGTTTGTGTACCGCCAATCTCGGCCGATCGGTCTTCAGTGTTGTCAGTTTGTACAAATGTCCTAATTGTGCAATAATGTTTATTTCATAAAATAATGCAAATCAGAAATTGTCGGTCAAAATATTCATGTTAATTTCATTGTGACAGATTTTCCATTCTGATTCGTTCCTTTTGATAATGGGGGGGGGGTGTGAGATGGGAAAATTTTCCTTCATATACCAACAGTGTGCTGAGTATAATCGCATTTCATTCCTGAGGTCTTTTGTTCCGCTTCATTCGGAGAGCAGTACATTGAGTTATGTCCATGTCTCTTCTGTCATTATGTATTGATGTTCCACTAGCATGCTTTTGCACCGCCTGAGTCATCCTAGTTTTCCTCCTGATTGCCATCTCACTACCTGATAAATAAACTTTTACACTTCATTTATTTCAAGAGATTTCACATTTTGTTATTTGCATTCGTATTGAAATACTCAGATCTGCTTTCAACTATGAAGAAAGACTCAAAGAGTCACTCGAAAATATTGCTGTCAGAATGAATTGATCACCTTTTTTGTGAAAATTTTGCACTCTGATTTGGATGTACCAATCACATTTCTACGTAAATTAGTTATCACTGTAATAGCATCAATCTTCAAAACTGTAATCTCTTTTATGTCACACCATACCGAACTAACTTGTTAATTACTAAATTATTTGCTTTTCTGCTTCTGCAGGTCTGGAAGTTGTTGTGTGCTTTTCTAACATAAAATTATTTTTTCCTTCTTGATGTGAACATATAATTATGTATATATATTTTGTTTATTATTATTATTAGTTGTGTATTATTCCTTGATTGTTTGTATTGCAATAAGCTGTTTATGTTTATTTTTTCACTTCATTGTCATTGGGCGTATGCCTGTTGTGTGAGATAAATCAATAACTGGCGAAAAAAAGTGAATTTAGAACAATTCATCATTTTACTAACGACGCTGGTGAAATAATTTTTTTAGCATTTATCAAATTTACCAGCAACATCCGGTAATCAATAATAATAACCATAACACCATAATAACTGGTGAAAGTGATCAAATTTTGGGAAATTTATCAAACTTACCAAAGTGGTTGACGAGTATACATAAAAACCGGATTTATCACATTTACTGTAACATATACATAACAAGGAGAAATGTATAACTTACTCAAATTGTTATTCAAATAAGTTACTGCCCATTTACATAGAAGTCTTGGCATTATAATTGGCTTTTAAATTTTTTAGAACCATATCAGATATTCTAATTTTACAAAACAAAAGAACAAACGACAAACATGTTTTTGACATTTTATTTATTTATTTATACAATATTGTTGGCCCAAGGCCTATACAAGAGGACACGGTAGATTACACATATGCTTGGAAACATTAGACAAGAAATCGGAGATCGTGAGGGAGTTAACAATAGTAGAGGGGAGTTTGATCCATTCAACTATGGTATTAGGAAAGAAACTGAATTTAAAACTATCTGTAGAGGCAAAAATCGGTTTTAATTTTTTGGAGTGGTCAAGTCTATTGGAAACATAGAAATGCCTAGACAAAATACCGGACGTATCAAAATTTTGTAAAGCAGGAGATAAGTCAGTGAGTAGCAAGTGGGTGAAGATTAAGTTCGAGTTTAAGATCGGAACTGAACTAAAAGATGACCACCAGCAGTCGTGAATAAAGCAGGCAGATTTATTTTGGATAGATTCAAGTTTGCCTATGTTACTAGAGGTGTGGGGGTCCCAGACCTCAGCTGCATAAGAAAGAACGGGAGAAATATAAGTTTAGTAGCAGAAAGTTGGACGTCACGAGTAGAATGTTTGAGGTTGCAGCGAAGGAAAAAAAAAGTTTGTTGAAGCATTTCACTGGTAGACATAATCGATATGATTATTCCAATGGAGATCAGCCGAGATTATGACTCCCAGATATTTAAATTGAGAAACTTGGGATATGGTTACGTTATTGATTGAGTATGAAAATTCGAGGGGAAAAGTTTTACATGTAGCTCTCATGAATACTGTTTTAGATAGGTTAATAGACATGTGCCAACATGAGCACCAATCTGAGATGGAAACAAGATTATGTTGGAGAATTTCTTGATCAGATCTGTCATTAATTGTGCGGTAGATTACACAATCATCAGCAAAAAATCTAGTGGTGCAGTTGAGGGTTTCAGGAAGGTCGTTTGTATAAATGAAAAACAGTAAAGGCGAGAGAACCGCTCCTTGAGGAGTACCTGAATTTACAGTGGAAAAAGGTGAATCATGATCTTTAAAATGAACTAATTGTGTTTACGATTTTTTTAGTAAAGCTTCTCACCATTTGAGCAATTGTACATTAAGACCAAGATTTGAGAGTTTAAGAAGGAGTCTATTGTGCGGAACTTTATCGTAGGCTTTAGAGAAATCCAAGAAGATGATATTGGTTTGTACCTTCCTGTCAATGGTTTTGGAAACTACATGGATGAAAAGGGACAGTTGGGATGTAGTAGAAAGGGATCGTCTGAAGCCGTGTTGGTTGGGAAAGAAAAAGTTAATGGAGTCTAAATGAGCGTGGATTTCCTTTGCTATAACATGTTCGAAAATCTTACAGCAGGATGAAGTAATAGATATTGGTCTGAAGTTAAGGGGGTCGGAGAGGACTTTCATTTTGGAGACATTCAATTCATTTCGGGCAAATCTTTTGCCATGGATATGCTTAGAATGAAACTCAAAGAATATGAAAATTAAAGACATAATATATATGAAAAATAAGATATACTCAAGGAAAATACTCAATCATTTTATAACCTGCTAATTGTCAGTTTATCAGATGTTTTAAATTTTTTAACTTTTTTTTATTTATTTATTTAGTTTCAAGATGAAAGAAATTATCCTTAATATGCTGAGCAGTAATTTAAATTTTGTTCTTGAGAGTGACGTATGTTGTGAAATCAACAGAAAACTTTATTTGACAAATCTCAGAATGCTAACAGATGAGTTATCCCTACAAGATCGTTTGGTTCCTGTAATTGAAAACATTTCAATATGTAAGGTATGGTTTTTCATTTCATTGGCCTTTTCATGTATCTTAAACTCCTGTGTATTTCTAACCCATGAAACATGCTTTGCTCTATAAGCAGTATAAAATAAAAAAAATTTAAAAATGTAAATGGTTAAACTGTGAATGTATAGCCTCTCTTGTGTACAGACAGATGTTAATTCATCAAATCATATCTATAAATAATAAAAAAAAGTGAAAAATATTTGAAAAGAATTGAACAATTTTTCCTAGTTCACTACAAATAAAAATCTAAAATACTTTTTATATTTTTTATTGTCCTGCTGAAAGTGTGTATATATATGTTCTTGCTACAAATCTACAGTTTATGATGAATCTTCACAAAATTTTGCATATTAAACAGGATATGAGTTGAACAATAGATTTTTTGTAAATATTTTTAAATTTCAAAAACTTCAAAATATGTTTAAAAAAACTTTCAAATTTCTCCTATTCAGGATAAAATGTAAAGAAACCTATTTGAGACCCAGCGAGAAAGAAAACCTGTTTCGAAGACAAAACCTATTCCTAAAAGCAAAGGTTGTATGAAATAGGAAGACATGTTTTGAAGAATTTTTTAGTAACAGTGCCCCATATAAGCTAGCCAAAAAAAAGTGAAAAGAGAGAAAACACATTTATTACATATTTACCCAGGAAAATCACTCTACTCTCTCTAACACAATTTTCAGTGGTAATGTTGGGGACAATCAAGCTACATTGACTTTAGTGCATCATGGGAGGAGGGTATTTTGTAAATAGTTTATCACTGTTCAACTTGGGGCTGTACCTGAAAGTAGAATAAACCTGATATTTTATATTACCAAATGACCAGTGGTAATTTCTGATCACAACGTTTGACATGAGCAGACATATATTTTTTCCATTGAACAACCAAGAGTTATTTCTTCAACCCAAGTGGGATCCCCAGTCAGCTCAGTTAGTGGCTATATTTATCCTCTGAAAATGGTATCCATAGTGTGTCAAAATGCATTCAAAATTTTTCATATTTTTCTATGTATTTGCCTTTATCAGTGTTCTCCATTTGTGATTATATCAGGTAAAGGATTATTTAATCTTCCATTACCAGACAATTCCACAATCCTTGCACTTCCTCTATAACTTATAGAATTAAGAGACTGTTTAAAAAATTAAATTTAGTAATTTTTTCAAAAATACATTTTTTGACTGGAAGTTTTTCTATATAATATTGTGGTTTTCAGATATTCCTAAGAGATCCATAAGATCTGTTTAGGGAACTTTTTAATGTTAGTAGACATCTATGCCCAAACAGAGATTTGAACCCAAACCTGCACTGTTGAAGGCTGATGTGCTAACCACTTGACAGCTGGGTGGCAACATTTTCTGTAATTGGAAGTTTTGTCTAAGACTGACAGGAAGGTAGGAATTAGTTGTTGGACGACAATAAAAGTGGACATTCTATGTATTTGTTTATAAAAATAAATTATTTGTAAGCTCATACATTGAAAAATTATATTTTACCTATTTTTTTTTATAATTTAAGCAGTTTTGGTAATTTTCTTGTAGTTGAATTTGGAATTTTTTTAAAATTTGTAAAGATTTGAATTTCCTCTGAGCACATTTTTAGTTGTTTTTTTTCAATTTGTTGTAAAATTTACTTTTTGGCTTCTTGAATTTAAAATTCAGTTCTTGCAGGTACTAGAAATTTCATCAGAAAAACAAGTTCCAAGATTCTTCAAATTCTGCAGCTCTACTGACACAAATATTTTTCTAACGAATTGTATGGTTGTGAACCAAGAGCAATTTGAAGCAAGTATAAAGTGCCTTTATAAAAAATTGAAAGAAGATATTGGAAGTAATAGATCACAAGATTTGTTGTTCTGGAGAAAGGTTTTGGTATTACACTTTCTTTAATCAATCACATTGTTAATACTAATTGTTCCTGCTAACTAACTTTAATAAATGATTATAAAATGACACATTTTTCTTTAGCCTAATGTAGCAGAACTGTTAATTTGTGTTCCATTCATACAACTTTGCATTTATATGATGTTTAGCATTTAGTTCCTTTTCATCTCTATACATTTTAATGATATTTCATTTATACAACATACAACTTCAATTAAATGCCAATTTCACTCATTTGAACCTGTAAATTTTTGGGAATGATATGAATCTGGTTTATCAAATCTTTTGAAGCTAACTGTGAGTAGCTTGAAGTGTCTACCATGCATATTTTGCAGTGAAAGAGCCATAAATTTTAGGAAAATTGTACTTCGTAGCTTAATACTTTTTTTAGAGGGTGTTGTATTCTTTATATACATATTTATTTTATTCTTCGTGATTTAGTGCTGAGCATTCTACTTTACGTAACTTTTTCGTATAGTCTCTTACGTATATTTTGCATAGTAATGTATTTTACATTATTTTAATTTCCAGTTAACGTTTCTCATTTTCCTATTGTTAAGTATTATTATTATTATCTAGCTTTAGCAATAGTGTTAGTATGCCTCGACCTCGACTAGTGTTGTGTAGAGCTTGCGATGGGAGGTTTCCCTGGTCTAGGGGTATAGTAGCTGATAGTTTCAATTGTAAAGGGTGCTTGGATAGAAAAAGGCTGGAACTCGAGGTCGAAGCTTTACGGGAAAAAGTTAGGGTGCTAGAGGGCCCGGTTATAACGGACCCTCTGGTCGTCGAGCCACCTGTTGATGAAGAAGCAATCTCCACGAACAATGACATTTTAGAGGGCGAATGGGTTGTCGTGGATGAGGTAGAGGGGGATAGTGATAGGGGTTTAATCATCGGCGATTCTATGGTTAGGGAACTTGGGAACCGAGTGTGTAGGGATTTTCAGGGTTTCGAGCGCTGTTGTCTTCCTGGGGGGAAGATTGGCAACGTTCGAGACGTTTTTCATCGCCGAAAGTTGCTCTTGCGGGTGATTCTGTGGGTGGGAACAAATCAGGTAGGAGCGAATATTAGTGAGTCTCTGTCAGAATACCGGGATTTACTATTATCCGCTAGGGAGGGGGGTTCAGATGTGGCAGTGATTCCAGTGCTGCCAAGGGGTAGTAGGGGATATAGGAGTAGGATCCACCAATTCAATAAAGGCCTGAAGGACATTTGCTCCTCACTTGGGGTCACGTTCTTGGAGCTTCCCGCATTTACCGATAGGTGGCTTCGTTCGGATGGGATCCATCTAAATAAGAGAGGGGTCTGGGAGGTTTACAATAGTCTTAGGTCAGGTTTTTTACTCCCAGACCACGTAGTCGGGAATGCGGGTTAGTTAATGATAATCACAACAGTATTGACGAGGAATTACCCACCTCTGACTTGGATGGCTTCTCGATTGACAACAAACCACCGGGCAAATTAAAATGTGTGTTAATAAATGCCAGGAGCTTGGGTAATAAGAAAGATTTTTTAGAAACTATGATAGTTGTGGAGGGCTTGGATCTTATAGCCATTACAGAATCTTGGGCAAACGATGGGGATGAATCTTTCTTACACATCTCAGGATACGATACTTTTTTGAGAAATAGATCTGATAGGAAAGGGGGTGGAGTGTTGATATACGTGAAATCATGTTTGAAGGCTAGAGAGTGTAACGTGCAGAGAAGTGATATTGAAACCATATGGGTTGAACTTGAGAGCAAAAGACGTCATAAGCTTATTGTTGGGGTTTGTTACAATCCACCGAATAGGGATCAAAACTACATTGCCAAAATGCATGATGAAATTTCCTACATGTGTAAGCGAAAGAGGGTTCTCATACTAGGGGATTTCAATTACCCGGGTATTGATTGGGAGAACCTTTCATCTGGAAATCAGTATGAAAGAGACTTTCTTAAGTTGGTGCTCGAAAATTTTTTGTATCAGCATGTATCAGAAGCCACTAGGGGTACTGCTATTTTGGATTTAGTTCTTACTAGTTCTGAGGATCTAGTTGAACATGTTTCGGTGGGGGAAGAGTTTTCTTCCAGTGATCATCGTATCGTCAGATTTCACTGTAACTTTTCCTCGGGTAAGGTTGATAACAAAAGACTGGTTCCTTGTTTTCGGAGAACTAACTTTGATGTTTTGCGAAGAAGGTTAGCGGAAGTTTTCAAAGACCGGTTGGAATCAGTAGGGGTGGTAAGTCAATGGGAAGAATTTAGTACGAAGCTGTCCTCTGTTTTGCACGACGTCATACCCTTTGTTCGAAAAAAGCGTGTTTGTACATCACACCCTCTATGGTTCACAGATAGCGTGCGGAACCTTTATCTTGAAAAGAAAAGAGCATTCAGAGAGTATAAAAGTGGACGAGGTGACCTATCATTGTTTACTGATAAAAGAAGACTGTTGAAGAAAGCGATAAGGGATAGTAAAAAGCAAGTTGAATCTAGGTTGGCAGATAACATTGGCTCTGACCCAAAATCATTTTTTCGATACGTCAATAATGGATGTAAGGGGACAGTTGGCCCCCTCTCGATAGGAGGCTCAAAAGTAGAGAGCAATGTAGGCATGTGTAGTGCTTTCAATGACTTTTTCGCGTCGGTTTTTAATGGAGATAATGATATTCGATATACGGGTGTTGCATGGGGTAATAAAACGCTCAACGATATTCAAGTGGAAGACGTGGAGGTCCTAAATCTTCTAAGAAATGTATGTGCAAGCAAAGCACCAGGACCAGATGATATCTATCCCAGGGTTCTCAGGGAAGGTGCTAATGAATTGTTGGGGCCAGTCGCACAGATATACAGGAGTAGTGTTGCTGAGGGTATCGTCCCGAGAGATTGGAAACTGGCTAACGTTGTTCCGATATTTAAGAAGGGTAGTAGAGAAGTGGTGTCTAATTATCGTCCAGTGAGTTTGACGAGCTCCCTCTCGAAAATTTTGGAAATTATCATCAAAAGGCAGTTTGTGAAGTGGATAGACGAGAATAATGTATTGTCGGATAATCAGCATGGGTTCAGGAAGGGGAAGTCATGTGTAACTAACCTCCTTTGCTTCTATGATTACGTGACTAAGGCTTTGGGTAAGAGCAAAAATGTCGACGTTGTTTACCTTGATTTCCAGAAGGCATTCGATCGGGTCCAACATGGCAAACTCTTGAAGCGTTTACACGAGATTGGAATAGGGGGCAACTTGCTGAATTGGATAGAATCGTGGTTAAGAGATAGGTCGCAACGAGTTATGGTGAACGGGGAATTCTCTGGTTGGACAGACGTCACAAGTGGAGTTCCTCAGGGAAGTGTCCTTGGCCCCATACTTTTTTCACTTTTTATCGACAAACTCGATCAGGGTATCGATGGAATTACTAGCAAATTCGCAGATGATGTGAAGCTAATGGGGGTAATCGGAAATGAAAGCGATAGGGAGTTGCTCCAGACCAACTTAAACAAGATTGCAGCATGGGCAAATGAATGGAGCATGACGTTTAGCATAGATAAGTGCATGGTCGCTCATTTTGGTTCGAACAACCCACTGTTCTCTTACGAGTTGAATGGTGTCACTATCCCGGATGCAACTAGAGTCACCGATTTGGGAATTCTCATTGACGAGCGACTTAAGTTTTCTGAACATTGTTCAGCGGTTGTCAAAAAAGCGAATAGAATGCTTGGTCTCATTTTCAAAAAGGTCTCTTCGCGTTCTCCTAAAGTCATTCTTCCGCTTTTTCGAGGCTTAGTTCGTCCTGGACTGGAGTATGCTGTAAGGTTTTGGAGACCATACCTACAGAGGGACATAGACTTGGTTGAAGGGGTGCAGAGAAGAGCTACGCGTGTCCTTATTGGCACACAGGGCTTGAGTTATGAAGAAAGACTTCATTTTTTGAATATGTTTACATTGGATGAACGCAGGTGTCGAGGAGATATGATCGAAGTGTTCAAAATTTTCAATGGGATGGATAGGATGGACCATGAACTTTTAGTACACCGCCAATCGACTGCTTTTACGAGGGGACACCAGTATCGATTGGTGAGGGACAATGCAAGGTTATGGTGTCGCAGGGAATTTTTCTCCAATAGGGTTGTTAATAAATGGAATAGCTTACCCCCGGAGGTAGTAAATTGTAACACAATTGACACGTTTAAAAAGAAATACGATAAACATGTTGGGGTAAATTGAGAAGCTATCCATTCTTAGAATAAGACAACCATAAGTATTCTTTATGGGCATTGTATAATATTTTATCATGTGTATATATTGTTTGTAATTTGTGTTAATTGCATTTTTAATTGGGTTGCTGTATTTTTGAAACATATGACATCCATATTTTTATGGGCATCTTTTTATCAGCCACCTCGTTGGGCATTTTGCCTGTTGTGGCGTTGTATTTGTATTTGTATTTGACAATTGAAAAGAAAATTGAACAATTCCTTGGATAGGTGTGTAACCATCTTAGAGTGGATTCTGAAGTGATTTGTTTATTGCCTCGTAGGAATATAGGAGACACTATGAGTCCTGGAGATTTTAATTCTTTAAAAGATTACATATTCCCTCTTTTGAGATTTTTTCTTGTGTTTGTGCTTGTTTCTAGAAATTTCTCTTAAGGATTAGTGAGCCCATTTAAGTGGGTACATTTTGGCTTATAAGAACATGTACATAGTCATTTCCTCTCTTATTCCCAACATTTTTCCTGTTTGTTGCTTTGCTAGCTGCCTGTACTGAATCAAAAATTTTGACTATCAAAAAAAAAAAAAAAAATTGATGCTGAAAGACAAAGATTTCAGAACAATTAGACCAGAATTCTAACAGGAAGATGAAACATTCTTTAATCAACTCTCATTGCAATTTTCCACGAGAGAGAGGAAAATCAAAAGTTCTTGTGAAATATTTACTGCTAGGATATTGAGTGGACAAAACAGAAAATTCATTTTTTCAATATTTTGCATATTATCCTTATGCATCCAGTATATTGTGAATTGTTCTGCTAGATTTTAATCCTTATTCATTTAGTACAAACATCTGGTTGTTATCTGGATTTGCTTATGTTTTCACATCTTGTTTCCATGCTTTCATACTGTTTGTAACCTGTTTGGTACCCTGTTTACCATTTTACAGCTCTGGAATAAATTTTGCAACTTTTGACAGATTTTAATTATCACAGCATTAACTGTTCTATGTGTTTTGCCAGCACAATACATAGATGGATAGAGATGCTGCTATACTCTAACTTACTTGGGTCCTGGAACCCAGGGTATTCAAAAACCTGGGTTCCTTTTGAGTGAAAGTGGGTCCCTCTTGAAAAAAATTATAAATTATCTTGAAAAAAAGTATGGTTCCGCCCCCCTCCTTCCCCCATAATTCACTGGTATCTGAATGAATGTTTTCCAGCATGCCCCAGGTTGTTGATCACCTGCTTAAATCTCTTCATTGAGACAGAGCAGCAGGCCATGTTCTGGGTAGGAGAAGGAGGTATTTCTGTGAATCAAACAATTTCTAAAAACATGTTCTATCCAAAGGTTCATTTACTTTCATTGTCTACTAGTAGGAAAAGCCTCTGAGAATTGAACATGTGGACTTTAGCTCATGTAATAAATCTAAAACAAATATACAGTTGATCCCGCTTAAAACATTCTCATTTAGAAAGTTTTCCACTTAGTATGACTTATTTTTGTCATCCCAACTCTAAATAAATCTCATTAAGATTTCCTGTTTAAAGTTTTTCCTGCTTACAACGTTTTTATGACAGTTTTTGAAAAACGTTATAAGCAGGATCCACTGTAATTAAAAGTTAGTGGCACACAATGTGATATATTTACTAATCAGTTGATTTATTAATTCCCTTCTGATTGATTTTTCATTTCTTTAAAAAAATCTTGGAACTTTCAATAATATGTTCTGATTTAAATTTAAAGCAAATAGGATTCTTTCTGAGTACACTCTCTTTCAGACACTTATCCGATTCCCTATTTATATAAATCCTCACGAAGTGATTTTCTGGCAGAATGACCTTATTTTCCCTCCCTGATGGTACACCACTCTGTAATGTAGAAGAAGCGGTTATAAAGAGTGAATTCGTCGCCCACCTCTAGTCCAGAGCAGGGGGCACTAGACCCCCCTGCTCCCCTCCCTTACCCTAGTTGCGGCTCTACATCTATCCTCCAAATTAGTAAAGTATGGATTTGAAATTTAATGTATACATATTTGCATTGTAGGTCTGTGTGACTTTCATGGCAACCAGAGTTTTTTTCAAAGGAATAGCCAACCCAAAATTGGAAAACCTTAAAAAATCATATTTTTAGCCAATTACCACTGCCCAATCATGGGTTCCAAACCCAGATTTTCACCAAAGACAAAATCAGGAGGGGGTATGTGAGCCCGAGGTCCCATCCCAAGAAAATGAAAATTTTTTTTAGAAAATTAAACTATTGAAGAAAATACAGTCTTGTACTATGTTAATTTAAAATTCTTTTTGAGCATTAATAATCCACAATTTCTGTTGAAGAAATCCTTCTGCCCCTCGTACACACCAGTGATTTTCGCCATGCAAAATGGTGACTGCCACACATAGGCGTATGCAGAATTTTCTCGGGGCGGGGGGGTTCAATTTTTTTTTTCTTCTCGGGAGGGATTACGTTTTTGTTACGTTTTTACATTGCAAAATAACACTATAATCTCAGCTTGGGGGGTTAGAACCCAACACCCTCCCCCTTGTGTACGCCAATGCTACCACATAGCAGTTAGATGACAAAACTGGATTTTCAAGGTAGAATTTTTACAGATTCGCTTTTTTTCTGAATGATCTCGAAAAATATTTTACACTTTGAACAGGCATTCCAAATCCTTTATGATTTTTCAAAAAATGCATATTCACAATCTTGTAAGAACAAGGCGAATTTCTGCAGTATAGACGCTGTCTTTGAATGCCGACAGATAGCCTCAAAAGTACCGTAATTTCCAGTATGTAACAGGAGGGAAGAAAGTTCACAGGGAAATAGAAACTCCAAAATTTTAAAATTTTGTACACGGCTCCTCATTAAGGGAAGCAAATAAATGTCTTCAACAACCCACCTGTATATCAATACAATACAATAGAGTATACAAAGTAATAAAGCCACTTTTTGAAGGTCGCGAGATCGTGATGGACTGTGAAAAGAAAAAGAAAGGGGAAAAATGTTGGAGTTTCTCTCTTTACTTTTTTCTTCTTGGAACTAGGAAAGAACCTGTTCCGCAGGACACGTGAACCAAATTTTTATGCGTCCTTTTCCAAAATTCCAGGTGCTTGATGCACAATAGCGTGTCAATGGCATCTCTGGATGTAGATACAGGGACAATGCCACCCTCCCAAGTGTCAATGACATAGCTGATTTATGCATATATATGAACTGACATCATTATCATGCCTCCATCCTTTCATGTCTATCTCCGCCTGTGACACAAGAAATTACACTTTATTAGTGAGTGAGAAAACTCACTAATGTATGATTATTGTTAATTAAATTAATGTTATCTGAAGTAACACAATCTCCTTCATACAATAGTGTTCATATAGGCGGTGAGAATCTCCTCTTATCACACCTCCAGTGAAGTAGGTTCTGATAAACACATTAAGTAAAAAATGATTAATCTGTGGTTAGCAAAAAAAATGAATGGCACCTATTGTTCTCTGGATTTCACATCAGTTGTTTTTTATTTCATGGCTAGTGTCGTTAGACCAGTGTCAAACCAAAACACAAAACCCAATTCTGGCCTTTTGCTAGATAGCAGGTTATTGTTGTCATGATGAATGGATGACGGCAGGTAAGGAGACAATATGATTTCCTATGAAGACCATAATCTACTGTCAGTTTGGCTGAAGACGCCTGTAGTTTGCTGTCTTCCAAGGAGGCTGTATAGTCTCCTTGTGCTTGATGTCACCAGCATTGATGTCTGTAGCAGTAGTGTACAAAACATTTACTGTGAAAACACAGCATAGTAACTCAGAAAGTTTCAATAAGTCTGTAGGCAATGAAAGTCCACCTTCTCTCTTCATTCTTATAAGAAATATAGAACAAATGGTCAAAGGGAGAGAAAAAGTGAATTCACCCATCTTCCTCCCACTGGTCCAGTGCTTCAAACCAACACCAGCTATAGTAAATATGAAGATTAAATTATTCAGATTTCAGCACAAACTTAAATCGTGATCCCAGAGGAGCGAAAAATTCTAATTTGAGCAAAAACATAAAACATAAAGTGAAAGGTCTGTCAGTTTTTAACAATTGACCATGTAGGTTTTTTTCCTGGAGCTGGCTAAATGTTTGCTTGTCACATGATGTTACATGACCAGCACTGATTTGACATTGAGAGCGAATATGTGTTATGGGATGCAGAATCTGGAAATTTTCTATGAACTCACCCACATACATGATACATCATGATCACTCGTGGCAAATTTCCCTTACGCTTTTCTTTCAACATTAAACAAAAGAATAATTGGAAGGGAAAAAATAGAGTTCAATGTCAATGCCTTTCTCGAGTTCTTCTTGTATGGTTCAAATGACCCCAGACCCTTACGAATGAGGATGGGAGGAAAAAGGGAGACAAGACATTCATGAGTCACAAAAACTTCAATTACTTGACGTTTTCACTTCAACTGGAACTCTAGATGTTAGGAAAATTATCATTTCTCTACATTGAATCTATGTAATTATTATGGATTACAAAAATATGTCACTATAATATAGATTTTCATTGCACATTGTCAATTCGAAAGCCCTAAACTTTGATGATTGACTGATTGTTGATAGAGATACGGTATTGAGGCCGCTACTCAATACTTAGTCAGCCAAGGCAAGCACGCATTTTAATACCCCTTTTAATGTTGAAGGAGAGGTTAAAAGGCGAAATTTGCGTTCCTATGGTCTGGTGTCCAGTCTGGTGATATTTGATCCAATACCATAAGGAGGGGAGTATTTTATGAGCACATTGTGGCTATGGTTGAAACATGGTGCCACCATTTCCAACTGGCAACAAAAAGTATTATCATCAATGGAGACATCCCTCTTTACAGGTCGAAGAAGGCCGAGTCATCTGCTGTGGCTGAAAGGTCACGTTGATCCTGTTCTGTGATATCCAGATACCATTGATGTTGGAGTGGATGACTGTTGGGGCCACAATCAACACTCAACGATATTACGATACATTACAGAACCTTCAAAGAGCCATTAAAAAGCAAGCAGCGAGGCAAATTGTCACGAGTTGTGATTTTGCTTTAGGATAAAGCAAGGCTGCACAAAGCAACAAAGAACACTACATGCTTTCCACTGTGGAAATGTTAGATCACTCCCCCCTGCAGTCACAGCATGTTTTGTTTGTTAAGGAAGGCCCTGAAAGGTCAGTGCTTCACCTGCAATCAAGTGGTGAGTGACCCTGTAGAAAGAGTGGTTCCATCATGGAAGGTATCGAAAAAGTTGTACCACTTTAGGACATTTACCTGATCAATGGGGTGATTATCTGTAGGCTCTCTCAAAGCCTCATTACTAAGAAAATTCAACTGCCCTTGCTGGGATCTTCACATCAGCCAGCTGTTAAAACTTTCGTATGGATAGCAGAGAGTGACATCATCCTTGGATTACTGCCATTCTTTCTTTCCATCTAGTGGCAGTGTCAGGAATTTTGAGCTTTGGCCTGAGTTAGGTCTGACCATCCATGTGCGCTTATGTTCAGTGCGCATGAGCTAAGGAAAAATTGAGGCTTGTTGCTCTTGTAGCATAATGGTCTAGCTCGCTCATCTGGTAAGTGAGAGGGCATGGGTTTGGTTCCCCACAAGAGCATTTTAATTTTCTTTCCTTCCATAATTCATCTTTGCATCAGCCAGCTGTTGAATCCTTTGTATGAATAGCAGAGAATGACATCATCCTTGGACTTGTATGCTATATCTGTATCTGTTGTTGCACCAATTAAAAGAGTATATTTTTTTATGAATAAAAACCTCGTAAACCTTACAATTACAAAAAACAGAGCTACATGGTTCTTGCACTGGCCAACTAAATTGTGGTTGCATGTTTTGAAAAATGAATTTTTCTTTCAGTCACATATGCTGAGAAATCTGGATGCGTACCATACTGCTATCATTCATAAAGCTCTAGAGTTCATACTGACTTTGCTGTCTGATTCATCATTTGGATGGAAGCTATTAAATTTTGAACTTGCAAAGAAGCTTGAAAAAATGTCTTGGTTGCTCAGTCAAGCAAACTTGGGGGTCTCTGTTACTGCATGCTGCATTGTTATAGCATCCTTGTGTTTTAAGGCTGTGCATCATTTGGATCAAAATTTGTGAGTGTGTTGACCTTTATTAGAAGTGATGAAAAAAATATATAAATTATTGTGCTCATGTACACTTTTGTATTTTACGTGTTATTGGTGCAGAAAAAACACCAGTGGTTATTGGTGTAAAAAAGATTTTTATAATTTTCAGTACCAGAGAAAGAACTTTTATCCTTTAGTTTCACTGTTGTATTCACAGAGTTGATAGATGCTGAGGTTGGTGTCCTGGTGTTGCACCATACAGGACTCTTGATGAACTTGGTTAAGAACCCATAAAAATCTGGGTAAAAACTCAGTAAATTTGTTTTTAAAGATCACTGAAAACACTTTTCAAAGTCCAATATGTCTTAGGAAGATCATGAATATGTCCTATAGGGCATCACAAACCTCTTGCTGGCAATGTTAAAGTGAGTTCTTTGCAATAGAACACCAAGACACTAATCTCAGCATCTATCAACCCTGTAGATACAAGAGAAAGAACTGCAAATGGAAAGAAAATCTCAGATATTGTAAATTTTAATAATTTATTGTACATCAATAAATGCCAGATCTTTTGCATCAGTAACACTAGGATGAACAATCACTAACAGGTTAAATTAAGAAGTAAAAAAAAATTATTGGATTTAAACACTAATTTCTTTTAATCATACATCATCTTCATTTTATTCCTCTTCAATGACTTAGCTAATTATTCAAAAGTTATTTAAAGTATTTTTCATTAATTTAGATACAGAAAAATATAAACTACTGCATTTTAGTTGAGTGTTTTCTTGTTTTCCTTCGTTAGCAAATTTTCAAAAACAATTTTTGCATGAAGAACTTGTTAATATTATTTTACTGTTCTACATGTCTTGTTACATGTTTTTCTTTGATTAGATCAGAAGTGTCCAGACCAAGGGTTGCATGCTTTCCAATAAGCAAAATTTAAACCAGCATTAATGATTTAGTTTACTAATACTTTCAATACTTTTTTGGGTAGATTTGAATTGGTTTTTATTCTAAGATGTTGGTGTATAAAGTTCAGCTTATTTTATTTGACTTTAGACTTGGTGAGTTTAGCTTTTATTCTCATCAGCTATTGCTTATATTCTAAGTATGGCCAGTTTTTTTCCCAGTATGGCCTAGAAACCCAAGGTGTTGGACACCCTTAAAGTATTTTCTAAGAATTTTCCATATTTGGGAAGTAAGATACATCTGTAATACAGTAAAAACTGCCTAAGACGGACACTGTATGAGACGGAATTAAAAGATACTCTGTTCGATTATTAGTGCTTTGATGTGTACCTTTATAAAATGAAAATCTGTCTAAAATGGAATATTATTTCAGTCTCTTGATGTTAAATTTCCTACAGGTTTTACTGTACTTGAACGGTATTTATTAATGTATCATTTTTGTTTACAATTCATGCAACATCATTCCAAGCAATGATTTTATTCTACTATAATATTTCTAGAGGCAGTATGCATGTTGATTTTTGGATCATGCTTTTTTATAACTCCTCCCATCCTCACAACCAAGAAATCCTACGAATGCAAGCAGCTGAATTTGTGGCTTTTTCGGGATGGATAGTTGCTCATTATTTATCATTATTCTACATTGATTGCTATGAATCTTCTTTTTGGAACAGGTAAGAGTGATTTACTTTGTTACTGCTAATACTTTGGTTTCAACATTCTTAAATCAAATGATTGGAAAGGTTTCAAAATTTATTCTATTGATATTGCTTATGTAAATGATGCATAGGTTGGAGAAACCTTTTCATACAAAAGCTGTTTATTATTATAGGAAATATTGCCATAATTATTTTTAACAATGATATTATAATTTTAATAATTATATATAAGGTAGCATATTTATATTTCAAAAAAGTAATTCATTGTTATCAAAAAGTAATATTAATACAGTGAAACCTTAGTCCAATGATACTCTGCAGACTAAGAAAAAATATTTTTGTAGAGGGATTATCATCATTATATTGAGAGGCAATATTATCATTTACTACCAAAATTTTGTTTTTGTTGACATCTTTTATGAGTCAGTGTTGTTAGTACCACCAGAAAATGTGTTTCAAGTATTTATCCACTGCTAAAAATTGTAAGTGATTAAGATGATTAATAAAATTCAGTTAGATGCCCCTGTAAAGTTGTTTACAACAATGCCCTTTTGTGGCTTACGCAGAAAGAAGCAATATCAAGAACTTTATCAACACTTTTTGGTAATCAGATAGTGAAAATACTGATTTTATTAGACACTATCATAAGAACGAAAACAAGCAACAAAGTTAACATTGAATTCAAAAACGATTTTGAGCAAAATATAAAAACATAAGAGACTTTGTAAGCACTACAATTAAACAATATCGCTATGAAGGGATTTATCTTAGTGAAGAATATTGTTATATCAGTAGGTGTATAACATTATACTATATGTAATTCCAAACAAGATTTGAAAAAATATTGTTTTATAGAGATTTATCATTACATCGAGTATTATTGTTGTAGCGAGGTTTCACTATATTTGTCTTAAAATGGTAATATCAGTTTGCAATCTATAGAATTTTTTCCCCGCATTCATGACGTTTTTTCCATATCTATGTGTTTTTTACTTCTACAGTGAACTTCCAGTAATCTGGCTCATATCAGTTTAGGAGTGAACTGGATTACTGGAAGGTGTTCAAAAAACAATGCATTCAAACTACTTTAACCTACTATACACCAGATTTTATCAATAAAACGGTGCATAGAGTAAAAAATGAACTGAAAAAAATATGAATTAAAAATACAGTGAAACTTGGTTGATTTGAACGTGGTTAGTTCAAATTTTTGGATGATTCCAACCTTCACAATCTCCCCTTAAGCTTTCTATGAGATTAAATGTTAAAATTGCTTGTTCAATTTCAAATTTTTTCAAATATTTTGAATAATTCTAAGTTGAAGTAAAAAAAAATCATGATTTTAGTATGTGCAGAGATGCCACTGTACTCTAAATTACCTGGGTCCTTTTTGAGTGAAAGTGGGTCCCTCTCAAAAAAAAATTTATCTTGAAAAAAATTAGCCCCCCCCCCCTTATAACTCACTGGTATCTCTGTGAATTTTCTTCCAGCATGCCCCAGGTCTTTGATCACCTGCTTATATTTCTTTGTTGAGACTGAGCGGTGGGTCATGTTCTGGGTAGGAGAAGGCATCTGTGCATCAAGTATAATACATTCTTAAAAGCATGTTCTCTCCAAATGTTCATTTATTTTCATTGTCTACTAGTAGTAAAAGCTTGCAAAGAAGCTCATTAGCACTGAGAATTTGATGTATGGAATTCCGCACATGTAATAAATCTAAAACCAATATTCAGTTGATCCCGCTTATAACATTTCTCCCATTTAGAATGTTTTTCCACTAGGTACAACTTATTTTTGTGATCCTAACAATAAGTAATTCTCATTAAGATTTCTCGTTTAAAGTGTTTTCCTGTTTACAATGTTTTTTTGACGGTTTTTTGAAAAACGTTTTAAGCAGGATCCACTTTAATTAACAGTTGTAGGCTCACATTTATATATTTACTAATAAATCAATCTATAAATTCCTTCTGATTGATTTTACATTTTGTTAAAAAAATCTTAACACTTTGAATATCTTCTGATCAAATTTAAAGCAAATTAGATTCTCTCAGACACTTATCTTCTGATTCCCCTATTCATACTTTGTTTTCCTGTTAAAATGATTTTATTTTCCCACCCTGATGGTCCACCACTCTGATCTGTTGCCAACAACCCCAAATTTCACACCTGAATATTGGAACTATGTCAGATTTGTGTTGGAGAAACTTAACAGTGTGCTTATGTCTATGCCCAGCATTTGCTGTGTTTTGTGTTCAGTAGGTGGTGCCAACTAAGTACTTTCTCAAACAGGGCAAGCACATATTTTGGCACACCCATGTAATGTAGAAGAAGTAGTTATAAAGGGTGAATTTTTGGTGCCCCCCCTCTAGTCCAGAGCCCAGGACACTAGAACGCCTGTCCCTCCCCCCTCCTGGTTACATCCCTGCATCTATCCTCCAAACTGGCAATGCGTGCATTTGAAGTTTAATGTATACATATTTGTGTTGTAGGTCTGTGTGATCTCTGTGGCAACCAGAAGTTTTTTCAAAGGAATAGCCAACTCAAAATTTGAAAACCTTAGAAAATCACATTTTTAGCCAATTACCATTGCGCAATCACGGGTTTCAAACTCTGATTTTCACCAAAAGCAAAATTTGTGGTGGGTTATGAGGGACCTCTTCCCTTCCCCCCCACTCCCAAAGATAAAAAATTAAAAATATTTTTGTAGAGAATTAAAATATTTTAGAATAAAGTAATTTCTTTTATACTATCTGTTAATTTTTAAAATTGTTTTCGAGTGCTAGTAACCCAAACTTTCTGTGAAGATTGGATCCCTGTGCCCCTCCAAAAGTCAATTTTGTGCATACACCCATGATTTTCGTGATGCGAAACGGTGACTACCACATAGCAGCTAGATGACAAAACTGGATATTCAAGGTTGAGTTTTTATAGATTCAGTTTTTTTTCCACGATCTCCGGAATGTTTTACAATTTGAACAGGCGTTCCAATCCTTTACAATTTAAAAAAAAATGTGCATTCGCGATATTGTAAGAACAAAGCCAATTTACGCCATATAGACACTATCTTTGAATGGCGCAATAGCTGCAGAAGTACCGTAATTTCCAGTATGTAACCGGAAGGGAGAAAATCCGCAGGAGAATAAAGACTCCAAAATTTGACAATTACACTGCCCCTCATTCATGGAAGCAACTAGATATCCCTCATCTTATTCATCAACAACCTGCATGTATATCAATATAGTACAGTGTACAAAATAGTAAAACCACTTTTTCAAGGTCGCGCGATCATGATACACTGTAAAAAGAAGAAAAAAAAAGAAAGGGAATGAGAGGTTGGGGAGGTTTTTCTCTCTACTTTTTTGTTCTTCTTAGAACTAGGAAAGGAATGTGTGAACAAAATTTTTATGCGTCTTTTTCCGAAATTCCAGGTATTTGATGCGTTATAGCGCATCAATGTCATCTCTGATGTGCAAATGTGGACAGTTTGAAAAAATTTTACAAGCAGTTAGATATATATATAGCAGCACCAGCATGAACATAAAACAAACAAAGCTCTGACCTTTCCCCCACATCGTGGAACAGGGCTGTTGGATGTTTGACGGGTCCTCAAGTTGATGGGTCCAGAGTTTTGACTGGGTGGGGCTCTATAGTGAATTTATGGCATAAAAAAAAACAATGGTGATTGTCCCGGGCCTCCTTAGGGCTGAAGCCCTGTTTGCCCCATCCTTGTGGGGGCCAGGTGAAAGGGCACAAAGTTTTTCCCCCACAAAGGAAGAAAATATTGTTTTTTAAATTATGATCCATTTTTTTAATCACGTTGATCTTTACCAACTAGCTATAGTAAACGACTAAATCATACAGTATACGCATGCAACAGAACGAGAGCGTTCAAGAGAAGACAGACATGGGACTTGTTTGCCATTAATTGAGTTGCGACACAACATTTAGGCCAAATTTAAAGGAGTACCACAGTGTTTCTAAAAATGTATGTCGTGGCTCCTAGGCATATTAAGGCAAGCTGAAAATATTGATTTGTGCACCTATTTATGCTTTGAAGTGGTTGTCTTTTATATGGTGGAAATATTTGTCAAATTTTTTGGGAAGCCGCTGATGAATCATGTGAGTGGTTCTCAAGTGAGACAGCTGACAAAAGAGAATCATTGGAATACGGTGAAAAGCTTGCAATCTAGACTGACACTGTTTGATCAATTACACCTCGCTTCATTTAATGTCGTTCAGGTCTTTTGCTCTGTTATATATGAACCCACTATTGCTATGCATTGCAGCTGTTGTGCACATGGATTAATATCGATCAATAGTGTGTTTAGTAGTTTGGCATTCGCAAGACACTGTTTCAACGAGCATGGGTGCTCCCACGGAGCTTGCTTTGGAAAGTTCTGTCATAGGTGGCGAAGAAACTCTGATACTACAAAAACATTAACGGAGGGATTTAAGGTTGCCAGATATCTGTATATACAACCCGCAAGGGCATATGCAGGAATGGATTGCATTGAATATTTGTGATCTACTTAGGGCTTAGGTGATCTGGCAAAGCTGGTTGAAGCCATGGGGGATACTGGGGGAGGACAATAAAGACGATTGCCACTGTTTCCCCCATTAAAAAAATTATTGGTTTAGGCAGAAGAGCAAAAGGTGGACATAGTCCCCCGACCTTGTTAGGGGAACAACCTGTATCCACTTATGCTTTTGGGGGGGGGGGGCTTATGTGGCTTGAGCCCTTAAGGTCTGGTTTCTATTGGGGTGTTGTATTTGAATCAACTTTAAATTTAAAAGTTTTTAAAACTTAAATTTTTTTGTTGTAAATTCACTTGCTTTTCCCTCTTTCATTAAGACCCTCTATTTTATAAACCCAAACTCCCCTAGGTGGTCGCTACTCACAGTTTGGGAACCACTGATATAAGAAAACAGTCCAGCATGGCTCATTTTGTTGAACCAGGGCTCCCACTCGTCCTGCTTTTTGGTAAAATGTCCCACTTTTGTAATGAAATCCTATCAAGTTGTTTGCAAAGGTTTTCAACTGCTGGCTGATACACTGATAAATTAAGGGGAAAAAAAATTCATCTTCTCTTGTGGGGAATCAAACCCATGTCTTCTCACTTGCCGAGTGAGTGCCTCAGACCACTAGACTACAAAGGCAACAAATTTCAATCTTTCCTTGGAGTTCGTGTGCACTGAACAGGACCATACATAGATGGTCGGACCTAACCAAGGCCAAAGCTCACACTGCCACCAGATAGCGACTTGTCCATGGATGATGCCACTCTCTGCTATCTATGTGAAAATTTTCAACCGCTGGCTGATGCAAAGATGAATTAAGGAGAAATTTTTCATCAAATGCAAGTCATGTATGGAGAAGTGTTCCTCAAACGAAGCATTAAGGTGGTGTGCCCAGTTTCAGAGTGGCAGACAAATTACAGCAAACCGTCCTCGCTCTGGTCAGGAGTTTTTAAATTGTGCCAAATTTTTTTTTGTATGGATATATTAGTGAAGGTGAATCATTCATAACTGTACGTGCACTCAGGGGCGGTCTTAGGGCAGTGCGACCGGTGCAATTGCACCGGGGGCCAAATGAGAAGGGGCGCCGAAACACGTTACATATACATTGCTAGAAAAATATCTTTAAGATATGTATTTAAAGAAATAACTATAAAAAATGGCCGAGATGAGAAAAAGAATTGGAGGTTTGAGTGTATATATAATATTACGGGTATTTTTCGAAAAGGAAAGTGTTGTGTTTTCTTTAATACTTTGTTAGCCGAGTGGATAACACATGGGTATTTATTTTGATGAGTATTTATTATTACGTTAGACTTAGATAGATTACATACATATAGATAGGAAGAATTTATAAAGTGGAAAGAGAAGAACATATAGACATCTTATCTACTTGATGTCTGAGGTGGAACTCACTAGTTCCCCTTACACAACACTAGGTGCCGTTGTATGTTCTTATCACTTTAGTTCTTTTAGTCATTTCTGATAAGGACACCACATTCCTCCCCGCTAATTTAAAGATCCAACCGGACAGGAGCTTTCCTGGTTTGTAGAGAACGTCGCAAAGTAAAGGAAGTACTGGACATCGCTGTAGGCTTGCTGGACGTCGCTGGTGCCTTAGCTGGTGTTCGTAGATCGCTGCTGATCTCTGCCGGAGTTGTCTGTTCTTCTGGAGCAATCTGTACCTCTGAGTTTGAAATGACAGGAATTGATGAAAGTTTGCCTGAAACTCTGGGTACCACCAAGGTTGGCTGAACTTAATTGCCAGCTGCTCTCATCTGGTCGATGTGATGTCGGAAGAGATGTCCATTTACATCTACAGTGTAGTGTAGAACTCCATCTTTGTTGAGAACAGTTCCGAACTTCCACTTGTTATTGGCGGATCTGTAATCTCGCAAAGCCACACGATCTCCTAGCTCGAAACTTCGGTCATAGAAATCTGTGACCTCATTTCTGATTCTGTCTTGAATCCTGTTCTTGATATTTGGCAAACTAGGTCTATCCTAGTTCGGATTTCTCTTTTTAGGAATAACATTCCTGGGCTTTGCATGGTAGTCGCATTCAGCGATTTTCTGTAATTCAACAGAAACGTGCTCACTTTTTGGTAGATGTTTCCGGGAAATCTTTGCATCACCCGAAGGAATTGTTTTAAGGTGTGAACGTATCGTTCTGCCTGCCCGTTGCTTGATGGTTTGAAGAGAGCACACATTTTGTGCTTTATTCCATTATTCCTCATGAATATTTCAAACTCGTGTGATATGAACTGAGGACCATTGTCACTCACCAACACTAAAGGCAGTCCAAATCGAGAGAAACAGTCCCGTAGGTATTCAACTGTCTTGAACGTGTTTGTTGATTTCATCGGGTATACTTCCATCCATTTAGAATGAGCATCGACTACGGTCAAAAACATATGCTCGAATATGGGACCTGCGAAATCTACGTGAATTCTCTCCCACGGAGCACTCGGGTATTCCCAATAGTGTACCCTTGCTTTTACCGGATTGGGCTTGAATCTGGAGCAATCTGGACAGTTTTTAGCAGCTTTTTCTATGTCACTCCAGTAGACGTAGGATTGAGCAATTGCTTTCATTTTAACAATGCCCAGATGGCCTTGATGGAGTTCATCAAAAATTTGATTTCTAAATTTCTTCAGAATAAAAACTCTTTGGCCATGCATCCGTCCTGCAAGGTGTACTCGGCTTCCTTCCCTCCTAAAGGTTCACCGAATTTCAATTTCCTCAGCAATGGACCCAACTCGTCATCATTTTGTGTCTCTTTTGCTAAATGTTGAGCTTTCACTGGTAGTGTTTCCATTTGATTCAACTGGAAGAGTTCTATGTCATCCTTGACAACTAAGTCTTCCGACCTTAAAGGTAATCGGGAAAGACAATCTGCATTACCATGGTTCTGCGTGTTACGATAGATGATATCGAACTGATATGCTTGTAAGATCAAGGCATAATGCAGAAGTCGAGTAGCCGTCAGCACTGGTAGACCTTTCTTCGAGCTGAATATCATTACCAAGGGCTTGTGATCTGTTATGAGAGTAAATCTTCTGCCTTTCAAGTAAAGCATAAATTTCTTTACTGCCCAGATAATTGCCAAAGATTCTTTGTCAATCTGGGAGTATCTCTGTTCCGTTTTTGTCAGCGTACGAGACAAGGGCGTAGCCGGGGGGGGGGGGAACTTGGGGGTCTGGTCCCCCCCCCAAAATGTGAGAAAATACCGAAAAAAGGGAAAAAGATGGCCAAATCCATTGTTCTGTCACTTTGGTCCCCCCCCCCCCGAAATGAAAGTGGTCCCCCCCCCCCCGAACGAAATTTCTGGCTACGCCCCTGGTACGAGAAGCGAAAGCAATTGGTCTTTCTGTTCCATCTGGTAAGACATGTGATAGACCTGTTCCTATTCCTACTGGAGAAGCATCCGAAGCAAGAGTAAGAGGTAGTGTAGGATCATAGTGCATCAAGATTCGCTTTGAGCAAATTTCATTTTTGATCTTTTTGAATGCAGTTTCACACTTTTAGACCAATGCCACGGAACGTCTTTTTTTGTCAGCTCATTGAGAGGATAGGCAATGGTTGCCAGATTTGGACAAAATTTCCAGTAGAAATTTACCACGCCCAGAAAAATTTTTATTTCTTGAACATTTTTCGGTGCGGGAACTTTCAAAATTGCTTCAGTTTTCTCATTTGTTTCACTTAGGCTATTTCCATCAATTTTGTGACATAAGAAATTTATTTCTTTTTGAAAAAATGTGCTCTTTTTAAAATTTAACTTCGGCCCATGCTCCTGACATTTTTTGAAAATTTTTTCCAAAGCCCTGAGATGTGACTCGTCATTTGTTCCGGTCACTCTGGCGTCATCCATAAAAACTTTTACACCATCTATTCCTTGGAATAACCCATCAATGTACCTCTGCCATATTGCTGGAGCTGCATTTAGGCCGTACATCAATCTTTTACAGGCGTATAACCCCTTATGAGTGTTTATGGTTAGGAGTCGTTGACTGTCAGGGTGCACTTTCATTTGCAAATATGCATGACTGAAATCCAATTTCGAAAATCGTTTACCCCCATTTAAACATGAGAATATTTCCTCAAACGTTGGTAAGGGATGCTGAGGCACCTCTAGCTTAGGATTTAATGTGACAGAATAATCTGCACATAACCTTATGGACCCGCTTTTTTTCACCACTTGAACAACTGGTGTAGCCCAATCTGAAATTTCAACTCGCTCGATAATGCCTTCTCTTTCAAGCCGGTCTATTTCTTTTTCAACCCGGTCTTTTAATGCGAAGGGCACAGTTCTCGCTCTACGAAACTCTGGGGTAACATTTGGTTTTAGCTTTAGTTCCACTTCATGGTTATTTATCTCACCCAATTTGTTGTCGAAAATCTCTTTATAATCATCCAACAGTTTTTTGAGATCCATGTCATTAGCGGTCCTCACAGCCTTAAGAGAGTTCCAGTCTAGATTGATTTTGTATAGCCATTCACGGCCAAAAGTCTTGTCAAAATTTTCCCTCACCAAATATAAGTTCGAGTGCAACTTTTGTTTTCAGTACTCCACTTTCACAGTGACATATCCCGCTGGGACAATTTTTTCTCCATTGTATGTCCGGAATACTAAATTCGTAGGTTGAACTTTTTTCTTCGAGATTTTTCTGAATCTCTGTAAGCTTATTACTGATACTGTTCCACCCGTATCAACTTCCATACTCACTGGTTTATTGTCTATGTTGACAGTAACCATCATTGGAGGCTTTTTCGGCTTTTCACTCAATACCCTCTTTAACCCAAACATGGAAACGTCATTTTCGTTTTCCTCAACTGAAATCTGTTTCTGTTTGTTAGGTGTCGATTGAGTCTTCTTTGCCGTGTAGCAGGCTTTTTCTATATGCCCGATTTTTTTACAGAAGCGACATTTGCTAGCAATAAATCTGCAGGAGTCTTTATCGTGATTTGTCCCTGTGCATCGTATACACGGCGGATATTTGACAGCGGTGGCAGAGTAGTTTCTGTTTTGCGTGGGCAGTTTAGTTTTCCTCTTCCCCGCTTTCACTACCTTCAGTTCTGCCGGCTTCCTGATAATCTCATTCGCCCCCTGAACAGCTTTCTCCATCGCCAGCGCGATCTTTATTGTTTTGTCTAGCTCGATGTCGTCTTCCTCAAATAAACGATCGAGGATCGCTCTATCTTGGAGCCCACTAACGAAAACATCCCGAAGCATGGTGTTCAACATCTCTTGTTTATAATCGCACGCGATTGCGAGATGTCGCAATTCGGCTATATACGAACTGATGCTTTCACCTTCGTTCTGCTTTCTGTTTATAAACATGTGCCTACTCGGTATAATCAATGCTTTAGAATTCAAGTGGTTCTTCAAAACATTCTTTAAAATGGCGAATTCTTTCTCCGATGGATTGTTCTGAGACAATAAATTTTTTAAAAAGTTGTAGAGCTTTGCAGAAATGCTCGAAATTAAGACTTTAGCACGTTTTTCTTCCGGGACATTTCGAATGTCTAAAAACGCCTCGAAACATTCTATAAACGAATCGAAAGTCTCTGAAGCTTCATCGTATTTATCAAACGAAACCGTCACTTTTTGGTTTGTTGACGTTGAGCCTCGTTGCTCTTTGAGAGCTTCCATTAGAGCTTGATTCTGTCTTATTAACTCTTCAACTAAATTTTCCATCGTCAGAGATGTATGAAAAACTTTTTCTCTTACCTTTTGCAGTCTTCGAGTAAATACTCTATCCAACTTTTAAGATGGGCCTCGTCACCACTTGTTGTGTTTCTTTAACACTTTGTGAGCCGAGTGGATAACACATGGGTATTTATTTTGATGAGTATTTATTATTACGTTAGACTTAGATAGATTACATACATATAGATAGGAAGAATTTATAAAGCGGTAAGAGCAGAACATTTAGACATCTTGTCTACTTGATGTCCGAGGTGGAACTCACTAGTTCCCCTTACACAACACTAGGTGGCATTGTATGTTCTTATCACTAGTTCTTTTAATCATTTCTTATAAGGACACCACAGAAAGAATCGATGGGCAGTGCACCTATATACGTACATAGCGATTTTGGTCAGATAAAAAAAATACACACTCTCTCTCTCTCTCTTGAGCTCTTCTCTTTTCTTTCTCTTTGTTGTGCTGTAAAAAATAGAAATAACGGAGAAGAGAATCGCCCTCGGTCACCCAGTTTTTCTACTAACGAGAGCAAAAGTATTTTCCTGTGTTGTGGGGAGTATTATAGGAATTGAAGGTGTCTTCTGATGTGTGGGAAAGATTTTCCTTTATAAAAGGCTTTCATAAACGCAGAATCGAATCGCTAAACCATTACAGTATTTCAAAACAAAATAATAATAATATTGAATAAATATTTAAAAAAAATGAATGAATCAAAACCTATGATTTGTGCTGACCATTTTAAATAGGGATCCTGTACTTGGGTCTAGTTCCTGCCTGTCACACGAGGAGAAACAAAAATGTGCTCACACGAGAAAACCCATGCACTTTGGCTCCCCCGATCTCTGGTCAGTCTCCCGACTCGCCACTCTTTCCTGTTAGTTCAACCAGGGGCAGCTCGGTAGCACTGGGTTTGCTCTAGAACTCTAGAAGGGCGTCAAATCCGAAGTGAAAGGGCGAAAAAATTAGGAAAAATTATTTGTGCCACTATTGGAAGGGCACCAAGTCTGAGGTAGAAAGGGCGAAAAAAAGTTAGGGGAAATATTTATGGCCCCCTCTAGCAGGAGCGTCAAATTCGATGTAAAAGTGTGAAAGAAATTACAGAAAATGATTTCTGCTTGCTTTAGGAGGAACGTCATATCCGAAGTGGAATTAGGAAAACTTATTCTGAGGTGAAAGGGCAAAAAAGTGGGAAAATGATTTCTGCCTTTCTATCAATCAAAATCTTTCTAAGTTGTAAGAATTTTAATCATCTTAAAGAGTCATTTTGAAGGTGTCATTTCTTTCTGTTTTCCTCAGTCCTCGACGTTAATCTTGAATAAGAATTAAACAAAACCTATCGAATTTTGCTGCTTATAATCCACAGATGCAAACTTCGCTAGTGTGAGGGAAAAAAGGCACCATGTAGGCCTATAGTCTGCAGTGGTATATAACCCGTATGACCCACATGAGAAAATTTCATTTATCAATATAAAATCTCTCTCAAGGTGGGGGGGAGGGTTATTTAACACAGTTTTGTAGAGAAAATGCCAATTTTTGTATTGGTATCTACCCTATCTAGAAATATTTAAAAAATATATGTTTTGCAATTAAATTTTTAACGTAATTATAGCTAATGAAACCTCTCTCAGAAAAAAAAGTTGTAGATAACATGTGCAGTGGTTTCCACACTAAAGCCGCTTCAAAGTTGAACTCTTCATGTAGCTTTGATCCCATTTGATCCCATAGGCGGTGATAGACTTGAACGTCTGGGGGGGGGGGGGCACGGGCATGATGATGATGTCAATTCATACATACACATATACATTAGATCAGACGACTCCACCTTCGATGGTTGGGGGCAATGACACCCCCACCCACCCACCCCCCATATTTCCGCCCATGTTTGATCCACACTAAGAAACTCATTTCGGACGTTTTGTTTTTATTTCAACGTAATTTTTTTTTTACGTATAATCCATGGGCTATAAGAAGAATAGGGTAGGTTAATAGGACTCCATGGAGTTAAAAAAAATCAACAGAGAGCAAACAACCCCTTCCCAATGCCGTATTAACACATGGGCCCGCCTGGGAGCCGCAAGAGTAGAGGGGCCTCACGAAAATGAGATATAGTTAAAATTGTCTAGAATTTACTAGGTAGGGCCTCAGAAAAACCACTTGGCCCGGGGGCCCGTGATGTTCTTAAGACGGCCCTGCCCCTTTCCCAGGGCGGTAGAGTGCTTTCTCGGGGACAGTTTTTTCTTGAAGTCTTCTTGAAATGGTTATGCTTAGAAAAAAGAGGAGTTACAAGCGCCCCCCCCCATCCGGCTCGGAGCAAAGCCAAAGTAGCCTCAGACAGGAGAGGGGGGGGGTGCCCAAGTTGCAGGCCCAGTGCTTTAGCTGGTGTTTGCCTGCCCCTTCTTTTTCTTAGTACTGGGTCTGAAAGGGATAACTTCAAATGAAGTTTATGAGTTTTATAAATATGAAAAAAATCGTACGGAAATATCACTTTCATTTAACCACCTTTATTTAGCCTATACGTGATCCGTGCACTATATATATATATATATATATATATATACATACATACATATTTTACCATAAAATTCAATTAAAATAAATATGAAGAAGATATATCCTTGTGATGAGTACCCTGCATAAATGTGTGACGTTTCGCTTTTTTTAATGTTTTTAAATCTCTGAATTAAATCAAACAAGTTGGGTTTATATTCTTGTTTACAACTTAAATAGCAATAATCACATTTTAGGAAGAAAGCTTTTTCCCCCGTTTTCTTTGTCCCTTAATATCCAACCAAGAGGGGGTGGCGATCTGTACGATCACCACACCAAGTCTGATAATATGGTAGAATAAATCTGTCCCGTATTTTACGGTACATTAATGACTAGCAAAAATTGCCTCCTCCGACACATCACTCTGGATCCACGCCTGGGGGGGGGGGCGCTAATTATCATTTTTGCATCGGGCGCCACAAGGTCAAAGACCGGCCCTGCGTGCACTGTCAGTTGCTGTAAACATTAATGTGGGATCCATACACACGATCATGCACAGAGAACTGGGTATTGGAAAGTTTGTGCTCAATGGGTACCCCGACACCTTTGTAACGAACAGAAAGAATGTCTTATGGGAATTTGTCCGGATCATTTGATCCAATACCATAAGGAGGGGAGTATTTTATGAGCACATTGTAGCTATGGTTGAAACATGGTGCCACCATTTCCAACTGGCAACAAAAAGTATTAGTCATCAATGGAGACATCCGTCTTTACAGGTCAAAGAAGGCCCAGTCATCTGCTGTGGCTGAAAGGTCACGTTGATCCTGTTCTGTGATGTCCAGATACCATTGATGTTGAAGTGGATGACTGTTGGGGCCACACTCAATGATATTACGATACGTTACAGAACCTTCAAAGAGCCATTAAAAAGCAAGCAGCGAGGCAAATTGTCACGAGTTGTGATTTTGCTTTAGGATAAAGCAAGGCTGCACAAAGCAACAAAAAACACTACATGCTTTCCACTGTGGAAATGTTAGATCACTCCCCCCTGCGGTCACAGCATGTTTTGTTTGTTAAGGAAGGCCCTGAAAGGTCAGTGCTTCACCTGCAATCAAGTGGTGAGTGACCCTGTAGAAAGTGTGGTTCCATCATGGAAGGTATCGAAAAAGTTGTACCAATTTAGGACATTTACCTGATCAGTGGGGTGATTATCTGTAGGCTCTCTCAAAGCCTCATTACTAAGCAAATTTAACTGCCCTTGCTGGGATCTTCACATCAGCCAGCTGTTAAAACTTTCGTATGGATAGCGGAGAGTGACATCATCCTTGGATTACTGCCATTCTTTCTTTCCATCTAGTGGCAGTGTCAGGAATTTTGAGCTTTGGCCTGAGTTAGGTCTGACCATCCATGTGCGCTTATGTTCAGTGCACATGAGCTAAGGAAAAATTGAGGCCTGTTGCTCTGGTAGCATAATGGTCTAGCTCGCTCATCTGGTAAGTGAGAGGGCATGGGTTTGGTTCCCCACAAGAGCATTTTAATTTTCTTTCCTTCCATAATTCATCTTTGCATCAGCCAGCTGTTGAAAACCTTCGTACAGATATTGGAGATCGTTATCAGCCTTGGATTAGAGTTGTTCAGTTTTTAATATTTTTTTTATGCCAGAGTTGTTGCCACCTGTAGTTAGTGACGTTATTTGTATATGATCAATTTGGTCCCATTGAATATCATCATTTTGACATTGATGTGCTATAGAAGCTCCAACAATGTGGTTACAGCAATAGCTGGGGCATGTTTCTTTTCTGTCTTTTTTCAACCTTCAATGGAAAAGTGGAGCTTCCATTCAGGATATAGTGAAATAGACATAAGAATCGTATTGAAAAATACATTATATATATGTTATGGTCAGTGCCTGTATCACATACCATATCTTAACGCATATAAGAACCCCTCCCCCTGATTTTTTTGGGCTTAAAATTTCGAAAAAGTTGAAAAAATATATCTAATGCAGTTGAATTACGTTATAACAAATGTGCCAAGACACCAGAGGAATCACTTCGGTAAAACGAAATTTCGTTATAAAGGAATTCCAGGTTACCTAGCATTGTTCCTATGTAAACTTATTTGAGGGATTATAGAAAAGTGTTCGTTAAAACGAGATTTTTGCTATAACGGTATTCATTGAAACGGGATTCGACTGTACTATCAATGTATAAGAAACCCCTCTTATTTTTAGGACCCAATTTTTTTCAAAAAAGGTGAATCCTTAAATTGGCATATGCAAAGGGGGGTTTTGGGGGGTTCTAACCCCCTATCAAGCCGAGATTATAATGTTATTTTGCAGGAAAAAACTTAACCCCCTCTGAGAAGAAAAAAAATTTAAACCCCCAAGAAAATTCTGTGTACGCCTATGAATCCTTATGGTATATCATAAATATCCCATATTCATTTATGATTTGAGACTATTTTTTTCAATCAGATATGAAAGCTTGGTTTTTTTTAAATATCAAATTATATTTAAAAGTATTATTAACAAGCTTCAATTCAACTGTTGGTTGTTTCGATTTCAAAGGCCAATATCATAAATGTTTAAATGGCTGCTATGATATCAGAGTGTATATGACACAATGAAAAAAAAAATTTGCTTTGTAATTCGTTTCTTCAATTGTTTTTTCTCTCCATCTCACCTAAAAAAATATTTTTTAAAGTGTATTTCTTGCATGAAATATTTCACACATAATTTTTGTTTTTTTTAGTTTTTGGGAAGGAATTATTAATCTCCTTCAAGATGAAAATGATGAAATTCGTAGGATAGCTTCTTCATTTGCATCATCATCTGTTCATTATTTAATGGTTTGTATCATCCATCAGTTAGATTTATTGTAATTGCATTTAAATGCTTACCATTTCACATATTGCTCCAGAAAAATAATTTTTGTATTTGAATATTTTGGATTTGTCACCTTTGTACAATCTATTAAGAAATGCAGTTGAAGCTTCTATCTCTTTTACTTGCTAAAGTAGCTCACTTTATGAATGATTTTGTTTTTCACCTGAGCAGACTTACTGTTGCTTGTGCAGTATGACAATATAACCAAATGCCAGCCACTATCAGCAATATTGTGAGTCTCCACTGCACTGTGGAAGTTCTATCTGTATCAAGTATTTTTTGCCATGTGCAGCTGCATACATTAGCTTAGACGGAAAATTACTAAAATAAATATTCTGTGTTCTTGGACTTTCTAAGTGTAGATTTTTTTTATATGGTTTCAGACACCAAAAATATCACGGTAAAATGTTAAAGATGCAAAAAAATTGCAATATAGATTGCATAAATTATATTGGAAAAAAAATAGCTCATTTAAAAAATTTTGGGTACAGAATTTGAGTATACAATTACAAAAAATTGTATGTTTTAAAAAAATAATGTTAAGCAAAACTATATTTGTAGTAATTGCAAGATGAATGATGCCGCAATCAGATTGTGTCATGAACAAGCAGCATAAAATTGCATGATTGAGAAATAGTGAATTTTTTGCTGTGCTTGTGAAAAAATAAATTGAGTATATCCAATTTGTTAGAATGATTTCTGGGTATCATTTGCCAGATGAATTGCAATTACGAATCATTTGTAAATTAGAGCCAGGTTAAAATCAGACTTATTATTCTGACACAATACAAAATGCAGTAATGCTGTTTAATGTGATCACATTGGGACTCTGGGTTTCTGATAATGATAAAAGATTACTAATTATATCCAAAATATATCTGGAAGTGAATATGGTGACCATACATTCTTTTTGGTCAAACAGGATGTATGAAAATGGGTCAATTAAGTATCTCTTTACTACATAACTGGTTGTGCAAAACGTTCGATTATGCTGGTTTTTTTTTAATTTTCATATTGTTCTGAAATGGTATATTTTTCCTTTAAGCTAAAACTATGTTTTTTTTTAATTATTATTCAGCTACTGTGAGCAGTTAGATTGGAACTGTTTCATGTGTATTATGAATTATTATAAATGTATGGTACGTTCCATAGATTCCTTGAGAAAGTTTTTCTGCCAAATGATTATCCAAGAACTGAAGGCAGGGGTATTTTTTTCGCCTTACATTTGCCTTCACAAAAGAAAGGCCATTACAAAAGCACTTGAACTGATACATGGATTATATCAACTACTCAACTACTACGGCCGGACTAAGACATTCTGGTAAAGACAGAAATGTTTGTAAACAAGAGGGGTACACCTTCTGACCTCCTGCATAGTCTTACAGGTTGATAATAATTTATATGGAAAAAATAAGTCTGCTTCAAAATGTGAAAAAAAATTGATAATACACACCCAAAATCCTGATGATAATGAACATTTCTTTCCTATCTTATGATATTGGTCCATTCCGTAATTTGCAACAGTAGTAATAATCAGAAAAATTCACCAACGAAAAAAACAAATAAAGGAAATTAAGAATATTTTTTACATTACACTAAATTTACATTATCTGTGACTTCCAATAAGCTGCATCTACTGTACTAGTACAACTTAAATAATAATTATGCATCTTTTAATTGAATTAATTAAGGTTATTGAATGGGGGAAAAAGTGTTTCCTTTTTTTTCTCATTTGTTCACCTTATTTTTTTATGACTCAATTTACATATTTCTGACAGCAATGTTTTTAATGCAGTTTGTCATATCTGTGCCATGTATTTAAATTTTTCAGATGCCTGAACGCCATTGCATACAAACAAATATTGCAATTTGGGTGAGTATCGAATCATATATATTTTGCTCATTGGTTTTGAAGGATAAAAAAAAGTGTTTTGATTAAACTTGTTTATCAGATAATTCTTTTATACACTAGTTTTGCTTCAAAAGTTAGCTGACACTTGAAAAATCTTTGCTTACCTATAATAATGTGAATATAGGGACACAAAAAAATTCAAAGACATGTTTGAAGTAACATTGGGTTTCAGTTAAAACCTAAATAACTTTTCATAAGGTTATTTTAATTTTACATAAAAACAGGCACTCTCTGATTTACAAACAGGATTATTTCCAGGTTTGAACAGGTCTGTAAGTTGAATGAATCATTCATAAGTCAAAATCGGGCCAAGCAAACAGTAGGTAATTTGGGATTAGAAATGAGGCAGATTCACTTAAATGCCTAAGATTCCATAAAAATAAACAAATTTCAACTAGAGATGTCGATAAATATCGTCCTTCTGCTTTATATATATGAAAGTCAGGGCAGTGCATGCAAATGAGTCGACACTACAAACTTTATTACATTTGTCAAAAGACTTTTGAGTGCTACTCTTTATAGATCATGAAAGGGGGGGGGGGATGAGTATACTATATTCCCTGACACCAATAGTATAACAAGGTTGGTGTTTTCAGTTTATGTTCTATTGTACAGTGATACCTCGGCTAACAAAGATTATTCATTCCAGAATAACGATTATTAGGCAAAACACAATTTTCTATTGGTTTCTATAGAAAATAGTTTGATTTGTTCCAGGTATTACCAAAAATTTCAAGATAAGTTTTTGAAACACCAAAGAGCACTTAAAAAAGATAAACTGGCTGCAGGCTAAAAAGAAAAAGCTTCAAAAACTTGATAAATGAGAATTCAGGATGAAGATGAAATCTGAAGATCTTTTAATTTTACATTATGTACAAAACATAGTGTAAAAGCAACACCAGCTTTAGCAGACTCTCTAAAGCTCATGTTGGTTATAACAAGTACTGACATAACTCAGTTCATAGATGTCCCTATCCATTTGTAATTTGGTCCACTCATTTCTGTGTCTGCTACATGCAGATAGAAAAGATAAGCTTCTAGAATGTTCAGACTGTTAAGTTTGATGCTAAAAGTCTTGCACTGAAAGAACGTGTGCTGTGAAAACATAGCCCCCTCCCCTCCTCTTTGCATCCATACATGCAAAAAAAATTTATTTTTGATGCATCCTACATGCATCCATATCAACAAAAATTTTCTTTATCTGAAGCAGAAAAAAAAACTCTTTTATTCTAGATGTCACTGTATTTTGTTACATTTAAGCCAAAATTTTATTGATGTGAGAACACAAAGAAATTAACACATGATTGTGCTGATGAGAAATGTACACTTTTATGACTGGCATCAGTAGTTGCAATTAGTAGTCAAATGATTATATTTTTTGTGGCTTTTAAATTCATGGTATATTAAGATTGATTCAGTGCTTGACTTTCATTTTTGCAAAAAAAAAAAAAAAAGAAGAAAAACTACGTGCTTAGTATTTAAAGGTGAGAAAAATGTTTTTTATATAACAATAATATAAATTACTATGTAGAAATACTATGAAATTCCTGTACAACAATGCTGTCTATAACAATAAATGCCTATATAATGGCAATACTCTCCAGTCCAGACACACTTCTTATTGTGCTAATGTATTCCATTTATAACAATAAATCCTTTATGTGACAAAAAATATCCATTCCCTTGAGCATTTTTTTATAAAAGTTTTCCTGTAGTAATAACCAAATTTTTATCTGTGCACATGACCAGGTTTATTAATTTCAGTACTTTAAAGGTTATTATATTGACACAAGCAGTAATGTGTTTTCAATTTTATGAATTACACGAAATGATCTCTATAAATTTTTGACTGTGAGAAACCTAAAATCTCACTTTTTCAGTTGTTAAGAATGAATAATTCATGTTTGCCAACTACTATGGAATGTCTGTAGTTTCTGTAGATTTCTACCATAAATACAGAATTACTTGAGTCACGAAAAACTACTGAAGTCTGTTGTTTTCAGAAGTATTTTGCTTTTGATTTAAGATTTGTCTGAATTATCTTATCGAGCACAAAATGATGTCACACAAAGACAGCATTTCCAAAGAATGAATATCGACTGAATTTGAAATATGGTGAAGCAACCTTGTAGTTGGTTGTAAAGGTTTGCTTTGCTGTCCACACATCTGCGAGCTGAATCTCCAGGTTGGCCCTTTTACTGAAAACGTTTTAATTGCTGAATTAAAAAAAAATTAATGAACAGAACGTTTAGGAATTTATCAAGTTTCTTCATGATATTTTTCATAGATAAGTTTCTACAAAGAAAGCAGGAGAGGGATGCCTGTGATGACAAAGCAGTCTTCTTTGGCCTCTTCCAAAAAATCAAACTTTCATTTTGATTTTGTAAGGAATAGCAAACAGGTGTCTAGGTGGGAAAAGTCATGGGACACTTTTCCCCCCTTTGACAAATAAGCCTGCCATAATTTTAACCCAGAATAGTCATGTCTAATAAGTGAAATCGTCAAATGTAGATATGATTGTGTTGTTTGTCTTGTGAATAATTATTGAGCTTCTGTCTTTATTTTAATGTGGAAGGCTGAGCTGAATTTTGTGGTTGTCTAGTTCCTTCCCTCTTGTGTTATCATTCCGCCCAATATCATAAAATGCCCAAGATCTGAACAACCGATTGTTTGTGTAGAGTGGACACACACTCTTTATACATCACACTGTATGTGTTTGTCGGGAAAATTTAAATATTAAATGCTTTGCTTTGACATCTCAATCTTTTGAGCTCAACAACAAATTCTTTGAATTTTTCTGATTCTTCCTGTAAAATTTTGGGAAATTCCGAGTTAAATTGAATGAGAGAATGCGTGTTCTTTTGAATAATATATTCTTTCTTTTGTGAGAGAGACACACCTAATGATTCACAGATAATCGAAGATATCATCACCATATTGATGAGTCAGTTTTCTTGTTCCCGCACGAATGCTTCCGGTACGTGTAAAAGGAAGATTCCTTTTCTTTCTCTCTCGCTGTTCGTAACCCGTTGAATTTTTTTTTTAATTCTTGAAAAGCCGATTTTTCACCTTCAGCATATTCTGAGTCGATGTTTTAAAAAAATAAATAAATAAATAAATAAGGGAAATAAACATTTTTGTTAATCAAGAGTTAAATAATTTTGAGACCGTGTGAGTCTTTCAATTTTAAAATTTTTTTCCCCTTTTCTCTCTACTGTTTCTGATGCTTAAATAAAAAAAAAAAAAAAGGCTTGTGTTGTAAAATATTGTGAGGGAGAGCAACTTTGAAATAATGTTATATGATTGAAATTATTCTCTGTCATCGAGAAAGTGTTGAATTTGAATTTTTTAAAGATTTTTCTTTGTCTAAATTCAAGTTTTTCGGCATGTCGCGAAACAAGAATATTTATATATGATGTCGGGTATCGTTGGAAAGCTTATTTTTTTCCCCACACAATGATGTTTTTTGATTTTGCTGAATATTTATGTGTTTAATCCGGAAATCTTATATTGAAAGTTATTGTTGTCATTAAAACTTTTGCTGAAAGCCCTTCATTTTTTTAAAATCGACCCCGTATTGAGAGAACATGTTTTTCTTTTGGTTTCATGTTTTAGTTTTGGTTAGCTCCTCGTGATACGATTGGATAAAAGTTTAGATGATGCAATTTGCGTCACGAATTAGAGGGCGCGCTTTCTCAAGCCCCGCCCATCACAGGCCCAAACTTTAAAGGATACTTCAAATGTCTGTCAGAGCTGTGTAAATGCCTGATGTGGCCAAGTTGAAAAAAATAAGAAAATTTATTTGAATATTTAAAATAGTCATGGGGGAAAAATAGGGGAGGACTTTCTCCACAGAAGATAATCAAATTCTTATTAAAAATAACTAAAAATCTTATAAATTTTTTGAATAGTTTTATTTATGTTTATATTATCATGATGCTTTTACTTAAAAATTTTCATTCCAGGGAATCAATTATATTACTAATGAAGTTCTCCGTAGTGATGAAGCCTACTTGCAATATCTATGGAACAAAGTTTCAAATTATCCTAGTGCTTTGCATATTTTGCGAACTAATAAGTTGAAGTAAGTCCACCCTTCATTTATTTCATCTACAGTGAAACTTCCATAGGCAGCCACCTCTATTCCTCAGCCAACTTCCCTTTGTGGGTAGTTTTTCTTGCAATAGACAATAAGCTCCATATACATAATACAAAAATCACCCCATTCCACTGCCATCTCTGTATACAGTCAGCTGCAGTGCCGTCTTAATGTATGGGCCCAGCTGGGCCTCAAGAAAAGAGGGGCCCTAAAAAAACAAGAAGTAGTTGAATTTTTTGAAAATTGGCCAGGGAGGGACTCGGAAAAATCACTTGGCCTGAGGGCCCATGATGCTCTTAAGACGGCGCTGGTCAGAGCCCAACCTGTCTGCAGCCACTTCCTCATACATAGATAGCGTTTAAAACAAATTTTCTTGTGTTTTTTATTCCCAATGCATTCAGAGCTGGTAGTTCTCTATGTATAACCTTATAATCTTTATACATAAACACCTTTTCGGATCAATTGAATTTTCTATTCGGGTGTGACACTATCAGGTTGGAAAAATTTGTAAATAGGATGACAAAGACTAATGCTATATGGTTGCTGCTAGCTGATAAGATAGTTTAAAAATTTGCTTCTGGGGTGACAGGGCAAACCAGACAAATAACCTGTGATCTGTACTGAATAGGTAAAGGATGTGGAAGTTTTGGCTTTGCAGATACTTTCTTTACTTTTTAGCATGCAGAGATTCAGTAGAACAACAGTGAGGGAATAAATGAAATATGAGGAAAAAACATGTACGGTACTTGCTATAAAGAAAACACAGATCCCGGATAATACAGATTAAGGAATTGATCGGTTGATTTGGTATTTCAAGTTCTGCATGAAACCTCAATATATATATATAATGATACTGGACCAAGAAAAAATATCGTTGTAGAGGAATTATTGTTATACTAAGAGGCAGTGTTATTATAAAGTGCCATAAAATTTATGCTGTGCTGTTGGCAGCTTTTCTAAATCAATGTTCTTAGTATAACCAAAAAAATGTGCTTTTAAATGTTTATATGCCACAAAATATTTTAATTGATTAACTGATAAAAGAAATTCAGTTAGATGTATTGCTCCGTAAAGGGGTTTATTGCAATACACTTTTGGTGATTAGGTGATGTTTTATACCAATATTATTAGACATCCTTGGAAGAACTGAGACATGCGAGATGAATTAAAATTATACTTAAGGAAATTTCGAGCAAAGAATAAATAAAATTAATAAACCTTGTGAAGCGGTTTCAAAATCCTCCTAAAAATATCGTTATAGAGGGGTTTATCATAGTAAAGGATATCATTGTATCGAGAGAAGTTTAACATTAACTGACTATAGGTTATTCCAATTAAGATTTGAAAAATACCATTGTAGAGGGATTTATCGTTGTCGTGAGGTTTCATTGTACAGTAAAACCTCGATAAATCGTCACCTCAAGTTATCGAAAAATTATGGCTGCTTAAGCTGAGTGACGTCTTAAACAGAGTTCTATCAGTTTTAATGTGCAATGTTATGAAAATCATATAAATTTAAAGTAATATGACATTTATTAAAGTATGAATCAAAATAACAATATTAATAAAATTTATAGATTGCAAAAAAAAATAGCAATTGTTTATCTTTTTTATCTCTTATTACTTAAATTATTGTGGTGAAATGTACTGTACACTTTGATTTAAACTAGTAATTTTTAATTTATAGACTAACAGAGCAACTGTTTGAATAAGTAGCTTTTCTTAATAACAGAACTCTCTATTGCACATTAATTTTACATATACATCAAATTTAATTTTAGTGTTTTAATTCTTCATCAGTAGTTCATGATACAACTACAAAGTAATCTCGAACACTTTTGACTTGGTGGAGGGGCCCTGGGCAGGGAAAAGTAAACAGAATACCTCAACTTGGGAAAGAATGTCTAATTTTTTTCCACAAAGATATTTAGTTTAAATTTCAAGCCCTAAATTAGTAGAGTCCATGCTTTCTATGATTATTTATTATCCGTGCCCACGTTGCACTTTGACTTTAACTTGGTTAATTTGATTCTTCTTTACATAATTTTTGATTTCCTTGCACTATATGTAATCTTTGACATATCAATAAATTTTAGTTTTGCCAGAGATGCCCCGGGGGGGGGGGGAAGTGCTTACGTTGCTTCTTGCGACAGAGATTGGGTGTCTTACGGTTTGTCCAGTTTCTTCAATGGAGCCCAGGCAGAAATGAGATCTAGCTTGAACAATCCCCAATGTTCCAAAAACCTTATTCTGCAAATGAACTTCCCCAGCGTAACTTTCATTACTTAAATTGTTCCGTTTGGGTATATAGGATTTTATGGTGACTTTTAAGCATATGGCAATGCTTTTAACAAGCTCCTTTTTTAATGGGAGCCATAAAAATAGTCTGTTCCTCGTTCTCAAACTTTTTCATAGTGACAACTTAACCGAAATTAGTGACGAGTAAACGAGGGTTTAATAACATTGTGGTCAATGAGAGCTGGAAGGGTCTGAAGGAAAATGACGACTTATCAGGGTGATGACTTAATGAGGTTTTACTGTATATGTATCTGTTTTTTGGACAGATAAATATATTAGATGTAAGATTTTTTGTGACATTGAAAACCGTCATTTTGACACACCCCCCTGAAAAGTGTTTTTCTGTAATAGAACCTGTATTCAGCAGTCACCTCCGCATACAGCCACTTTTTTGCAGAACGCCAACTGACCTCTCAGAGGAGTTTCAATCTATGTCCAGTAGCTGTTTCCTAAACCACGAGTCTTAGATGAAATTTTACAAAAAAATGTTTTTAATATCACTAGAGCCTGGATTATATGCAAATGCATAAAATCAAAGTATTTTCAGAATAAGTGCATATTTTTGAAGGTTTATTTAAGCTCGATCACTTTTTTAAAAATAATTTTTCATACAAATATTGCTCAGAATATTTTCATTTTTTCCACAGGTGGGATTTAGTGAATTTATAGAGATGTATGCATATAATACTGTATTTTCCAAATATCAACAATTGATACCGCATGGAGTCTCCCATCGAGGGGTTAGTGCACCAACCCCTCGATGAGTATAAAAAACAAGCCTGCCATTCGGAATTGAAAATAAATTGTAGGTCCCTTTCTAATTGGCCCTCGTGAGCAGAAAATGACTGTGGTGCGACAAAAATGATCAAATGAACAAATATCAACCATTTTACAAAACTTGTAACCGATACGTTTATTGGTTGCATTTTCAAGTTTCACAAAAGTACTTTTATCAAATTTTTATAGTGTAATTCCCGTCTAAGGCTATTCCTAGAGATATGCCAAAAAGTGTTAAATTTTTTCAGAAAAATTGTTAAAATTGTTTTGTCACTGGTATTTCGTTACTGAGCAGCTACAGCAAAGAAGAAATTAAAAATGTGTAAATAAAAAAATATGTAGAGTTGTTTGCATATGCAGTATATACTGTATTCTGTTGTTTGATGTTTGTGTGTCTTAGACATTGTACATACCTTTTTGACACAACAGATTATTTCATCATATTAAATTTATTCCGCTTAAAATATAGAAATATTTACACCATGACAACTAGGAGAGAGCGCATAACTGCGTGTGTGTTTTCTAGCTCTCTCTATCTTCTCTCTGCCCAGTCTGCATTGGCGACCGGCACACGTTATTGGCGACCGCCACATCACTCCCCTCCCAGTACAGTGCTTCATCACTGTGCGAACCTTACAGGTGGTTTCGATTTTCGACCAGACCTAGTAGTTGTTGGTACTATCGTGGGAGGTGCATCGCCAATGTCCTGCGACAAATATGCTGGTTTGATTCGGTCGATGGATATGGCTTTTTTTACGTTGTTGACCAGAACTTTGAAAACTTTTTCTGATTTCTCCAGCACAGAATATGGTCCTTTATATGGCTGGCTGAGAGAGTTGGTCTTTGGTTGTTGTACGAACACATGTGTGCACTTGTCCAACTGTTGTGGCACGAAAATAGATTTATGACCATGATGCACGGGAGGTTGAGGACGCAGTGCAGCCATTGTTGACCTCAGTTGAGAGATGAAATCCTCACTGGCAATAGATGGTGCATTTGTGACGCTGAAAAATTCTCCCTGCAGTTTTAGAGCCGTTCCGTAGGTAAGCTCTGTTGGTGAAGATTGTAAGTCCAGCTTGATTGAAGTGTGCAGTCCTAGAAGTACCGTTGGAAGAATGTTCATCCAATTTCGTGAATCTAGGCACTTCATTGCTGCTTTCAATGGCCTATGGAACGACTCAATCATGCCATTTGATTGAGGATGATACGGCGTGGTTTTAAGATGTTGGCAAGCCCAACGGGTGAGCCAAACTTTTGAATAGTGCCTACTCGAACTGTGACCACGATCCGCAGTGATCCGAGCCGGACAACCAAAATGAGCTATCCAGTTCGCAAACAGTTCTCTGGCCACTGTTTCTGCTTGGATGTCTTTTATGGGGATGACCTCAGGCCATCTTGTGAATCGATCAATGATCGTCAGTAGGTATGGGAAACCATTTGAAGGTGGCAAAGGTCCTACTATGTCTACGTGAATGTGTTGGAAGCGTTCATCTGGCAATTCAAAGCCTGCCAATGGACTGGATACATGTCGATGAACTTTAGATTTTTGGCACTGGACACAGGTTTGTGCCCATAGGCGACAGTTGCGCTGAAGGCCAGGCCAAACAAATCATTGCTTAATTAATTGAACTGTTTGTTTGATGCCTGGATGTGCGAGACCATGGACCGCATCGAACACTGCCCGACGATGTGGATGAGGAACGAAAGGTTGAATCGTCCCTGTAGAAGTGTCACAGAAGAGAGTAGCTGTGGTGTTAGGCAGAGACAGTTTCTTTAGCTGTAAGGATGTGGATGATGATGATAGTGTTTGAGTTAAATCATCGTCCTCTAGTTGATCTGCAGCCATCTGGTTGTAATTGATGGTGGATGGACACTGGATTGCAGATATTCTTGACATGCAGTCAGCTGGTATGTTTGCACTGCCCTTGATGTGTCTGATATCTGTGCTGAATTGTCCAATGTAGTCTAGCTGCCTTTGTTGTCGAGGTGATCTCGAGTCTTGTTTCTTGGAGAAAACGAATTCCAATGGCTTATGATCTGTATATATGGTGAATGGACGTGTCTCTAGCATGTGCCGAAAGTGCTTGATGGATTCATATATTGCCAATAGTTCTCGATCGTAGGCTGAATAATTACGCTGCGCTGGTGAAAGTTTCTTTGAGAAGAAGGCTAATGGTTGCAAACCCTTAGAAGTAGTTTGATGCAAAGCTGCCCCGATGGCGAAGTCGGACGCATCGACCATGAGTGCTAGTGTTGCATCAGGATTCGAATGTGCAAGTAGACGCACATCGGCGAGAGTTTGCTTGCATTGTTGGAAAGCTGCAGCTAGTGATGTGGACCAAGTTATTGGCACTTTATCTTTCTTATTTCCGGCTCCCTTCAACAGTTTGTGTAGCGGTGCTTGAATATGGGCTGCTTTAGGCACGAAACGTCGATAAAGATTGACGATTCCCAGGAACTGCCACAACTCTTTGACCGTTTGCGGTTGCTTGTAGTTGAGGATTTCAGACACTTTTTCATTTAGTGGCTTGATACCCTCAGATGATACTTCGTATCCCAGGAATGGAATTTCTGACTGGCCGAATTTGCATTTGGCCACATTGACAGCAAGTCCATATTTTTGAAGCCTGTCGAACACAAGACGTAGGTGTTCTTTGTGCTCCTCTATGTTTGCACTGGCAATCAACAAGTCGTCTATATAGGCGAAGCAGAAGTCCAGCCCTCTGAGCACTTCATGTATAAAGCGCTGAAAAGACTGTGCTGCTCCACACAGACCAAAGGGAAGGTATGGGAATTCAAAAAGACCGAAAGGTGTTATTATGGCAGTTTTCTTTACATCATCTGGATTAACTGGTATATGATGATAGGCTCTAATTATATCCAGTTTTGAGAAAATGTTTTTACCATAAAGATTCTGGGAAAAATCTTCAATATGAGGAATTGGGTACCTATCCATCTGAGTAATTCGGTAGAGAGAGCTCTGTAATCCCCTGTTGGTCGCCAATCGGTAGTACCTTTGGGGACCATATGTAAGGGACTAGCCCAATTGCTTTTTGAAGGATGACAGATGCCCTGTTCAAGCATGTAATTAAATTCTTCCTTAGCAGCTTGGAGCTGTTGTGGATGCATCCGTCTAGCTTTCGCAAAAACGGGAGGACCATTTGTGGGAATGAAATGCAAAGTGTCATGTTTGACATCAGTGAGCCTATAATTTGGTTTCGTTATTTCGGGAAATTCTTCCAAAATAGCATGAAATTCGGTCTCTTGAGAAATGGTTTTAATATCATAGTTTCAACAAGAAAGAATTTTTCCCTGTTTTGAAATATTAGTCAATGGGTCTATCAATTTCCGATTTTTGATATCAACTACTAAGCCAAAATGGCGAAGAAAATCGGCACCGATGATGGGTCTGTTGACATCTGCGACGGTGAACAGCCACTTGAATGAACGTCTGAGATCAAAATTTATATTCAACAATTTCGTACCATACGTTTGAATTTTCGTGTTGTTTGCTCCTACTAATTGATAGGGAAGATCTTTTCGTTTCTCGGAAGGAGATGGAGGTATGACGCAAATATCTGATCCACTATCAATTAAAAATTTCAAATTGGATGCGCGATCGAAAATGAAAAGGCGGCTACTATTGTTAGGCCTTGTGATGTCCGCAGCGTCGACCGAAGGCTTAATTAGTTTCCCTCAAACGTGCACGGTTTTGTGCATTTTTGTGCTTTTGCCTGAAATCTTCTATGATAAAAACAAATTCCGTCGTCTTTCTTATTCTGATTGTCGCGTTTTCGCTGCCAAGAGATAGATCGTCGTCTACGATAATATCCACCTCTTCAGTCACTTTATCCCCCCTCCCCCCTAGTTCCTTCATTCTTCTGAGAAGATATGAGGGTTTGGAGTCCCCCAACGCAATATCCTGCAAAAGAGTTTTTATTTTCTGATTTTCTGTTAAATCGAATTCGCCAATTAACCTATCCTTAAGAACGGTGAATAGATTCTCCGTTGGAGGTTGGAAAACCAAATCTGAAATATGTGTCAGTGTTTGAGAATCCAAAGCTGCCACAACATAATTGAATTTTGTTCTTTCATTCGTAATTCGAGAAATTTGGAAATTTGCTTCAATTTGAGCAAAATATAATCGTGGATTATTTGACCAAAAAGGGGGAATTTTCATTGCAACTGTAGCGATGGTTCCTTCCGGCTTTTCGTCTGCCATACTGATGGTCGGGGAAAAGGGGAGAGAGGAATACTACGCACAAATGATAGAGAGGGGCGAACGGAATAATAATGGGGAAAAAAAAGAAAGAAAAGGGAGAAAAACAAGGCAATAAATTTCGTGGGTGGTTGGAAACTTCAAGGGGCCTTTTAAGGGAAATGAGACTTACCCATCTGGCCTGTGGAAGCAGCTATGTCATATTATATGCATAGGCGTTGCCGACGAAAACTGTTGCGTGTTTCATCAACTGGTCACCAATTCTGTTGTTTGATGTTTGTGTGTCTTAGACATTGTACACACCTTTTTGACACAACAGATTATTTCATCATATTAAATTTATTCCGCTTAAAATATAGAAATATTTACACCATGACAACTAGGAGAGAGAGCATATGTGTTTTCTAGCTCTCTCTATCTTCTCTCTGCCCAGTCTGCATTGGCGACCGCCACATGTACATATGTAGGTATATATTTTTTAAATGAATATATGCACTAAGAAATGGAAGATATTCATTTTTAAAAACATGTCTCCTTTCTTGCATGATTTTTAATGCATATTTTCTCAGTTTTGATACATATCCTGGAATTTTTTTTTTAATTTTCCAGATATGCTTTTTATGCACATTTTGGGTTTTCCCACATTTTTCGTGGTTTTCATTGCATATTTTGGCATTTTTAGAGCATATTTTGACAGTTTTAAGTGCATATTTGCAAAGCATATTTTGCCACTTTTTTAGTGCATATATAATCTAGGCTCTCATTATCACCCTTGTTATACCCCAAGTTATATAAATAAAAAAATTAAAATTTAAGAAAAAAAGTTGCATAACATGTTATAATAATTTTTTATGGTCCCTACATGTGATATCTAATAATTTCTTTAATATTGAATAATATTCTTTATGCGCTGCTGAGTTGTTCAAGAATAATTCATCCTCTATTATCATCATTCAAGCTTTAACGGTCTGTATTAACTTTATCTGATAATCTTTCTCTCTCTCTCTCTCAATGTTATTTCTTATACAAGATTATGTATACTCTATTTCCCAGCAAAGATGCTTCAACTTCAATCCAATCAACTTTGGGTGTAGAATTTTTTCACATGTCAGTATGGGGTTATTCGTTTCAGTAATTTTGATGAAGTTGTTTTTAACACATAAATATATTTATGTTTATTTGCAATTAAATGGTTTTACATTTGTAATGAATTGTCAAGTTTTAAGGGACAAAGTAACATTATTTGTGACTGACTCAGTACTGAATAGGGCTCCTTGAAATCTCAGGTTGGCTTATTTACCATCATTGAGTGAAGATTGTTGCCAGTTTTATTGCTGTAGCCAATTTTTGTGTTCCTTATCCTGCATGTTTTTAAATGATTAGACGTCACTTGTCATTTCCGTCACTTTGAAGAAAAAACTGATTTTGCTGCAGACGCTTTTTGAATCTGAGTTAAGACATTGATTTAGTCATAATTTGATCACATGGTTATCGCCTCTACTTTTAGCGGTTACATTTAAAAAGCATAGATTTTAAAACAGTTACAGAACAGAGGAAAAGGAAAATATATGCGGCGTGGTTTATGGTTGAAAAAAATAAAAACCGTAACAGTGCTAATATCACATTTGATATGCCTTCTTGCTTATTACACTATTATATGAATTTATGCGTATACATGTGTGAATAAAAAAATGTATCTCACTTGTACATGTGGAATGAAAAAATGTTTCAATCTTCTTGCAGTCTATTGGTTAGTCCATGATTAAGTTCATGCAACACCTTTCTCAAAATTTTCTTGATGAATATGTCTGCTACGTTCACCTTTAAGGGCATATATTCAAATTGAACCATCGGTTTGTTTATCAAGTCTCGAAGCAAGAAGTGCTTGATTTTGATGTGTTTACTCCTGTCTGAAGTTACATGATTTTTGGCTACGAATATGGCACCTTTATTGTCTACCATGATCTTCTGTGTTTGGCTAATTTTAGGTTAGGGATAATTAGATATTTACCCACTACATCAGAGTGTATGATCTCTAGTACTTCCTGTGCCTTGGGAAAACTGCTTCTCTTCATTTTCCCTTGTATATGCCATGGCAAAAGCCTGAAGAGTGGTAAAAACTAGGTCTTATCAAGTCGAATTGGTAAAAGCCAGAAAAATGCTTGTAAACAACACAAACTTCGGTAAATGCTGACATTTCAAACTTTCATGAAAATTACTAAAAATGTGAATTTTCTAATTTTCATAAATTTTAAAACATGTCATTTATTAATTGCAATGATCCTAATTAAAATCATAATTAATTGTGGGAAATGATCACTCTAACACATTTAATGGGACACTAAGACAGTTTATTCTATTGATCTTGGTTAAAAATACGAAACAAAATAATAAAACAAAAGCGTCAGTATGGGAGGCCACATCTGGTCTCACCTATGTATATGTAGACGCCTGCGCTTCCTCACTCCGCACTTATCGTCAAAGGGCACTCTTATCTTACTGAGAGAGATGGGACGTCTTCCTTCCTAAATCGGCCATTCTGATCTGTAGCATGTGCCCTCGCATTTTAATATCCCTTAATGGGGTTATGTGCCAGGTTTGAATTATCCAGTTAAAGCAGGCAACAAGCAGGAAATAAAAAAACAAATTTGTTTTGTATCACCTCAATTGCTTTATTACATTAGTGGATTTTTTGTAAATTTACATTAACAGGTTAACCTTCAATTTTTCATTAAGAACAATTTTACATTTAAAGTTTTTTTTCAGTTCAAAAATTTGAATTTAGTAGATATGGTTCGCTCTCACCATAGGAAGTCAATGTTCTGCTGAACCCAGCACCAGGTGAAGATCTCTCAGTGATTAGAGATGGAAGTCTTTGGAGACTAGAAAATCGAAAATCGACTCCTTCACCAATAATCCATTTGGAGTTTCATCATCTAGAGCAGGCCAATAATGAGCTGATCAGTTCTGTAAAACTCATGAAAAGCTGTTAGATTTTCATTACGAAACCTTTCGTGATAAAACCAATTTCTCTGAACCAGCCGGTAAATAGAGAACAAGAGTTATTCAAGTAATGACATGCCTTTTTTTTTAGTTTAACGACCTCAACTGATCGTTTTAAGCTAACAAACAATAAGTTATCGAAGTTAAAATGCAGTGATAAAAATAGAGCGATCTTGACAGCATACGGCCGGTATTCAAAGGGAAAACTCCTGGCCACATATGTCTAAACAAGCCAATCGGCTTCAGGGTCATTTCATTTACATATGATCGCAGGCCGGCAGCATCACGATTGTCCTTGATCGTCGCCACACAACCACCACTGCTGATGAAAAACGAAAAGTAAACATTTTATGCAATGATTTTTATGAATTTATGTGATGATGATTTCTCACAGACTTTTACGCTGGGAGCCCATGAATACGTTACGACATGTTGAAAATACTCATACATGTAATATGCACATATATATAAGCAAATAGACAAAACACTTGCAAGGAAAAGACATAAAAAATGAAAAGCATTCGGCATAATACGGTAAAACGTCAATAAGAATTATAATAAGAATTATAATAAGAATATATATCTTAGAAATTATATAATATATAAAAAAAAAAAAAAAAAAAAAATGATAATCAGTATTCACATCCGCAAACAAACAAAAAAATAATACTGACTCGTAACTAAAAATTAAAACACGTAAAAATAAAAATCAGTGAGAAAAAACACATAAAAGAAAATTATCGAAAAATAGAAAACACGCTAAAAAAAGAAAATATAAAAATTCACGTGACATCACGCTGTTGAGCCATACGCTGACAACAGAGTTGTTGAGCAAACTTGTGGAAAAAGATGGCCTGGAACGGTAATATCAGAAACAAAAATATAATCTATCAAAAGAAGCAAGGGTGCATTTTCATGCTCTCAAGCAGTAATTTTCTGGAACAGTAAAATAAATGCAAAGGAAATAATTCAGGCTTCTCACTTGCTCGGTCCCTGAGTCGCCATAAACCCTTTTGAAATAAATTTCTTAATAAAAATCATTTTGTTATCTTTACAGGATAAGTGTAAGTGACAATGTTTCATGAATAAATGCTGTTTTGTGGATTGAGTTATCTGGCATAATCACAAATGGTTAAAAAAAAGTAAGCTAACCCTGCTTTTGAAAGCGAAACATTTTCTTCAAAAGCAAGACGTATGGTGACACATATTTTCTCGGTAAAAAAATGGTGTGCCACTTTCTTATAAAGACAAAATAAGTTTATCCCCAAGTGCTCCTGGGCACACGAAGCTTTGCACCCAGGCTGCAGATAATGCATCGACACACCCCTGACCCAGCCCAAAGGCTATACAGGATTACTTTCGTAAATCAGATGCTGCATTCCTGCCCAGCAAAAAACTTGGCAGGGTGAAATGGAAATAAATCCTTAGTGTCGCGAGTGCCAATGAGGTCTGATTCGGGGGGGGGGGGCTTATATCCCTAGTGGAGTTTTGGTTTATGCTAAAGCTAAAAATCGATAACATTCTGCTACCAGGGCTCTACACTGTATAAAGACAATGCCAAGCTTAAGCTTCACCTTACAACATTAGGGTAAAACTAAACTATGAAGGTTTATTAACAGCTGGCGTGAAGATATGTTTAAGAAAGAGAAAATTCATCCGCCTATTGTGTTTCTTTAACACTTTGTGAGCCTAGTGGATAACACATGGGTATTTATTTTGATGAGTATTTATTATTACGTTAGACTTAGATAGATTACATACATATAGATAGGAAGAATTTATAAAGTGGAAAGAGAAGAACATATAGACATCTTATCTACTTGATGTCTGAGGTGGAACTCACTAGTTCCCCTTACACAACACTAGGTGCCGTTGTATGTTCTTATCACTTTAGTTCTTTTAGTCATTTCTGATAAGGACACCACAGAAAGAATCGATGGGCAGTGCACCTATATACGTACATAGCGATTTTGGTCAGATAAAAAAAATACACACTCTCTCTCTCTCAATTATATGTTCTTATCAGTTTAGTTCTTTTAGTCATTTCTTATAAGGATACCACACCGCCCTTGCAGGGAATTGGACCCATGTCCTTTCACTTTCCGAGTGAAGCCCTAGACTAAAAAGGCAACGAATATCTCAATCTTTCCTTGAAGCTCACTTTCCTAAATATATCTTCGCATCAGCGAGCTGTTAAAAAGAACTTTTGCATGGATAGCGGAGAGTGACATAATCCTCCTCGCATAAGTCCCCATCTGGTGGCAAGGTCAGCAAGTGAGCTTTGGCCTGAGTTAGGTTTGACCATCCATGTGCGGTCCCGTTCAGTGCACATAAGCTCCAAGGAAAGATTGAGATATTCGTTGCATTTGTAGTCTAGTGGTCTAGGGCATTCGATTCCCCGCAACGCAGATGAATTTTCTCTTTTACCTAAATATATCTCCGCATCAGCCAGCTGTTAAAAAACTTTTGTATGGATAGCAGAGAGCGACACCATCCTCGGATAAAACTAAACTGTTTCACGACCGTCTTGGGCGGTTGGATAAGCTCAAGCTGCCCCTGGGAGGGGCAGTGCTAATAAGATAATGACTCGCATGAGGCCCTTCAAAATATCTAAAGTAAAGAGCACACTTTAAAATAATTTCAAAACTTCCGTAGATTAGATAACACTGACAAAATTTAGCCATTTTTTTTGTAAAAAACAAGTAGTAAAAAGCTATTCATACAGGATAGTCCAGACAGGTGGTTTTGAATCTGGCTGGCTTTTTTTATCACACAAGATTTCTGGCAGTTCAAAAAATTGCAGAAAGTGAAATGGAACAACTCCTTTCCACTGTGCTTGGAACCCACAATTTAGAGAATAATTCTGTGAACCAACTTTGATTGGAAATTCGTTTAAAGATGATTAATAGGAATATATATATAAGATTTTTGGCCATCTCGAAAAACATTAGCTAGCAAAATTACTATAAATTAAATTCAATGAATTTGCCAAGACAACCGTAATCCATTATTTTCAGAAATTGTAAATTACAGTTATTATAATTGATATCACAACTGTATAATAACATATTTTTTCCAAAATTTGTAAACGAATTCATGATTTTAGGTAATTTATGAATTATTATAAGGAACTTATAATTTCATGATGATTAATAGATGAGAATATGATGATTAATAGATGAGAATATGATGATTAATAGATGAGAATATGATGATTAATAGATGAGAATATGATGATTAATAGATGAGAATATGATGATTAATAGATGAGAATATGATGATTAATAGATGAGAAGATGATTAATAGATGAGAATATGATGATTAATAGATAAGTTTTCAAATTTATAAAAATGTGTTGGCTTGCACTCGATAACTGTAGAGGAAAACAGGTTGCAGATTGGTTTTGGTTGTTGCCGAGGTGAAAAAAGCCCGTTATGAGCTGTATTTATTATCTTCATCATTTTTAGAGGAAGTAACTTGAAGCCTAGTATTTGCGTCCACTGGAAGATTCTGAAATACACATGATGTATAGGTGGAATATATATGAGAAGATCCATCATATCTCTTTCTTTTTGGTCAAAGTGATCTTTCTATGGTCTGCATTCAACGTATTTTGACTTGCACGAGACAAAGAAAGCAACTTTCTTCCACGAATTTAATTTTCCAAATTTATTTTTCAAAAAGGTAGATCCTCTCATTGAGGGTTTCTTTGAACTCTAACATGAAGGGACAACCTCTCGCAGCCATTTAATATTCAATCAACTGAAACAAACTCCCAAAGTGTCCTCCTTTCTGTTAGTGACAGCTTCTTCCAAAACTGTGGTAGAAACAAAATCATAATTTTTAACTTCTGTAAATCAAAATTTTGGGCATCTCCTCTGCGCATTCTTAATTATTTCCTTCCAATCACCAGGAATTTGAGGTCAATTGACTGTGCTTGACTAGTTTCAGCAGCGTAAGGACATTTTGATGTTCCGGTTTTGGCCACCACATGCATCAGAAAATAGAACTAGTTCCTTATATTTGGAGGCTTCTCTCTCAGGCATCTCACAAAAATGTTAGAAATGTCTTCAGAACCTCTTCCCCCTTCTATTTCATCCTAAACGTACGTGTATCTAACATTATCATTGAAGGAATGTGCCCCAAAGTTATAAACATATAGATTGCATTTGTAATAAGCTATGGATGTTGAAAGCTTAGGAAAAAGAAGTGCTTTTTGTAAGTCAAATGTACAGCAGTAAGTGTCTCATTCAAAGCTTTATCCTCTTTATTCTTATTAGTTTTCATTTTCTCTCTAGCCTGCTGTGCTTTTTGCAAGTGGGGCTCTTGTTTAGTTTCAAGACTTTTTCTAGTGATTTCATCATCTTCTGTTAAAAGCTTCATGGATATGTCATCGCATTATTTACATGTATCTGTACTTTTTGGTTTAAAGTGTCAATTAAATTTTGTGCTGAAGATTTTGTAATACAGTTGCTCTTTCGCGGCTGATATGTTACAAACTACAAAAAAGGTTTATTCTTATTCTTTGCTGCACATTCCTCTACATAAATGTGATACATCTTCCGAATCGAAAGATCAGGATGAAGATACTAAATATTCGGATTATCTTTCCTGGAATAGTGACTTTGATAGGCTGGAAATGACTTTATGTGATTAACTATGTCTGTAATGTCAATTTTGTTTCCAGGAGTATGTCTGCCTCTAGAGTCTGAAGTAGCCGATGTGAGGCAGTCCTTATTCAAACATCTATAAACACGTCTCCAGCTAAGTTGCAATATTAGGTACCTACCATAGACAATATTATCATCTGATGATTCATATGATGAATCAGGAACATATTCCACTCTAGAATACTCGAAATCACAACTCATGTTGACTTGAAAATGATTAATATAATGAAAAATAGCAACAAGGCAATAAAATTCTGATCAAGAATGGACTTGGCTCAATATGGCTGTGAAAGTTTCATGTATTACTTCACCAGCTGTGAAAACAAATGCCACCCCTGAGAAAGTAAGTGAACTATGAACTTAGTTCATTATGGCAGTGAACAGAACAGACGTTGCTGCACCTCCTGAGTTAAGCATCACATTTTTTTTTTTAAAAATGGGGGAACTTGGTCTGTTATGGTTGTTAATCTCTCATATATAAATGAAACATGATAAATTTAATACTTTGTATATCCACTTTTAACATGATGCACACAGAATTGTAATTGCAAATGCAGATTTTGGATGGATGTCTGTGTAATGCTGTTCCATGCAGATTGAATACATATCCATTGTAATTACTTGCAATAATTTATAGCAAAGCCATAGCCCTAGGGAAAGGGGGAAATCTGTGAGGATCCGGTCCCACCCCTAAATGTGAAAAAAAAATATCTCCAGTGTTATCTCAATATTCTGCAACTTCATAAAAGTCTAAGATCCCTGCCATAAGTCAGTGATAACATGGAATACACATCCTTTGAGGCACCAGATTATTTTCATTTCTGACTCAACTATTTTAGGGCGATCACTGAAGCATATTTCCAATTCCCAAGGGTTTGAGAAAAAGGTTAATTTTTTGCAATGGCTGATACATATAGAATCACATGACTAAATTTACTGTACTATTAATTTGGTCCCCATCCCTTTGCAGCTCATTTCAAAGCAACACAGCAGCTGTAAAAACTCAATTTCTTTCATGCACAGGTGATAAAAATTGAATAACAGAACTTTGTCAAAGGCTTTTCTTCACATTTGTGTCTTTGCTGAGTCATGCAGCAAGGTTGATCCTTAGCAATTGTCCACCAGTGTAGAGAAATGAATTGAATAAATGTGACATATGGTAATGATAATTTAAGTTTAACTGATATAATTACTTCTTTATATTAATGATGAATGTACATATATGTATGAGAAATGAATGATGAGAATAAATTGATTTAAAAGCTATGATGATTATGCTTTTTTCATGATCACACAGTAACATGTTACATTCAAAAAATTCTCCTTACAACTGTTTCTTTATTTCTCTCTTTAGAACTTGCTCTGAGCTTATCATACATATTGTAATTTAAGAATAAACTAACTTATGTCCACTTTGATTTTTTATGATCATAACTGTTGGTATCAGGGCCACAACTGGGAGTTGGGTAAACATAATTTTGCACCCCCTCCACAATAAATGTCAATGATTTTATTATGTTTTATTTCCCTCCTAAAATTTAATGTCTTCCCAGGTTTTTGCCAGAGTTACCTTCCAGCCCTAGTTACGTACAGCCTTAGTTGGTACTACAAACATGTGGTCTATTTATTATATTTGTAGGACACTATTTCAAATAGGATGAGGAAAAACTATATGGTATATTTTGTGTTAAATATTTCAAATTTATTTTGTTTTTAGGAAAAGCTGCTTATTTGTTCAAGAGACTATGAATATTTATTCTGAGCCTCTCCAAATTAGTGTTTTATACCATGATAATCTAGATGTAAGTGGTAACCATTTAATATTTCAACCTCATGTTCAAAGATAATTTTATTTTGGCTTTATTATTTTCATTTGAATAATTGTTTTTGTTTTATAACTGTTTTTGTTAAATATCAGTTAAAATCATTGTTAAAACCTCAGAGAGCCTTTATATGGATTTATTTCTCACCTTCAACTTTTCTTATGTGGGCATATTTTAACATTACTGGTGGAAGTATTTTATCTTTTCTTGGTGTAACACTGACATGATACTATATTACAACCCTTGTGGAGGACAAGATTCCTAAACACACATACTCTTATCTGAGTTTTGCTTTTTTATATTTTTATCAGCATCTTTTTTTTTCCAATATTTTTTCATCGCTTTAATTGGCAAGCATTGAAATATCCAGAGAAGAAAAATTTTGAAGGGTTATATATTAAGCAAATGAGGTATTCTAAATTGTTGGTATTAAAAAAAAATTGTTGGTATTAAAAAAAATGTGGGTTGTTGCACTTCAGCAAACACTGTATTTATATGATTTATGTAGATTTGAATGGTATAAAGAATGTTATTTTATTGTTTGCCCACTTACATTTCTACCATTGTTGAAAAATGCACAGCAATATGTCTTTTTCACATATAGTATTTCCCTCCAAAAAGTAAGGGTGAAAAATCATTCTTGCTTGGCTTGTCAAGAAATAAGAGATGTGCACCTTTGAGCCATTCCGCTGGTAATTATAGAAACTTCATAAGTAAACATCAGATGTTTGAGTTGCTCAGAAGCATCAATGCTAAAATGAGCTCCAATTATGAAATTCCTTCATTTGAAAAATATAAGAAACTCGTGTTGTGCAAGAGAGGCAATGCTGCTAAATAAAGGGTTATACAGTGGAAACTCGCTACAATGATACTCAATATAAAAGACAATCCCTCCACAAAAATATTTTTTCTCTGTCTGCCGAGAGTATTCTTATATCGATATTTCAATGTATATCATATACATTTTATCTGGTCTTTCTTAGTTGTTCTTTTTTTTATCCACCTTGTGAGCAATTTGCCTGATGTGGATTTATAATTAATATTTTTATGTGGTACCCTGTATTTTATGCATAGTGTATGTACAGATTGGTCATAAAATAATTTTGCTGTTATAGGAGCCCCTAGCAGTGACAATGATCAACTAATGTGAATAGAATTTGAGATACAGTTGTTTCTAAGCATGTGCTAACGAAAGCTTGGGTTTTATTTTCCTTCTCACTCAAGTGTACATACTATGAAACATCTATATCTCAAATTTAATTTACATTCATTCATTGTTGATGCTGTTAGGGGCTTGTATATCAGCAAAGTGATTTTATGACCACCCTACATATATGTCTATACACACTGAGTATGTATGTATCTACACTAAGTGGCCACTTTATTATGACCACCTAGATTCACACTTTCCAGTGCAGACTCAGTCACAAATATTTTTAGGGACCCAACAAAAAATACAAGAAAAAATGTTTTTGATCAATCCTGTATCATAAAAAGCTGAAAATATTTTTTAACTTTCACAGAATATTTTACTTGCTTTGTGTATAATACTTTTATACATTTTTTTTTAAAAAACAGCACATATATTCACTAATATATAAATGTTTATTATTAAATTTCCAATTTTCTTCGCATTTTTTTGCTTATAACATGTAGAGTTATTTTACACCATGCATGAGACTGTAAAAAAATTTATAATGTAACACTGTAGTATTTGATGAGATAAAGCATTTTAACAGCATTAAAAATAAAATTTAAAATGTAACAATATTCAATGAGTTGTAAACATTTTAAGTTAATGATTTTTAATTATACTCATCGCAGGAAATATCAATTATATTTTTCATAATTTGGTTGCCAAATATATAGTGCCACTTGCATAAAAATTCCAGTTCAATGTCATAAAAATTCAGGAAGATATTGGCGATAGTTATTTCACTTACTTGATAAAAGTAGCTGGATGATAAGGGATTTTCCACAAATCAATGTTTCAATTATTTTCTGTCATTTGATAATATCAAGAATAAGTCTGCAGCATTATGCGGATGAGCAAAGATGCATGTCTGATGATATATAAGAGAAATGCTTGAGCATAACACGTATATGATGTCAAAATGAAAAAAATTGAAGGAAATAATCAAATGACAGAAAATCCAAATATTGATTTGTGGAAAATCCCTTACCATCCAGCTACATTCGACAAGTAACTGAAATTACTGCTCGCTGTACCCCCGCTATCTTTTTGAATTTTCCTGGCATTCTATTGGAATTTGTGTATAAATTTCATCATATATTAGGCAACCAAATTATGAAAAAATAAAATTGATATTTCCTTTCACATGCATAATTAAAAATCATTTACTTAAAATGCTCGTATCTCATTGAATATTAAATTACCACATTTTGAGTTACTTTACGGTGTGTCGCATGTATATTGTCAAGTTTTCAAAAAATTTGTTGAAAACACCTATCGTTATAAGCAAAAAACATAAGATGAAATTTGAAATTTTTAAAAGAAGCATATTTATGTCTTTGTTAATATACATGCTATTTTCATGAAAACGCATACAAGCGTTGCACAAAACAAGTGAATTGTTCTGTGAAAGTTACAAATCCTTTGCAGCTTTTTATGATACAGGGTTGATCAAAACCATTTTATTCTTTAATTTTTTGTTGGCCCCTTCAAAAACATTTGTGACCAAATTTGCTATGGAAAGTATAAAGGAGTATTATGTTTACATGCTCAAAATTGTGGAACTAAGTTACAGAACAGTGTGATGCCATAGCCCATTTGTTTAAAACTGTGAGGTGGTTGTAATAAAGTGGCCACTCAGTGTATATGTGTAAGATATATAGGTCTAAACCCAGAAGAGATTGATCTATCTTTTTTTTTACATGCATATCTTTTTTTAGAACCAAGCATTCATATTTTCGAATTTTCAAAATAACTTTGAATTTTTGATACTCAAAAATGCATTAAAAACATAAATGTCAGCAAATCGTTATTTTCTTCAAAAAAAAAGTTTTGAATTTTCAATTCTTTTAATTTTTTTTGTGAAGAAATCACTTATTTGTTCAATTTTTTTTCAACCAAGATGATGCAGGGTATATTCATCATCACATACTTTTTCAGAATTTTATTGCTAAAATTTTTATTTAACAAATCACACTTTTCCCGGAGGCACTTTCTCCTGGAAGCCATCTTAAAGACCCTCTGAAGTTCAACTTCAAGTGCTGTCCCCTAATGAAAGCCCCCAAAGTTCATATTCACCATACCATTTCTAACTCAAAACTTAAGCAATCCTTTAAAGAGGTCAAAAGTAAAAAGTTCTACATTGAGAAAAGTAACCCACACATATGTGTCACTAGAGTCTGAAAGGGTTATATTCTTTCACTAACTTGAATGAGGCAGAAGGAAGAAAAAAATGTATTTCAAATGCTTTCTCTTTTTGCATGTTTTCAAAATAAGGACAAATGATCATTGCTATATGCCGCAACTTTCTCCAGCTCAAATACAAGTTACATTCCAGTCAGACAAGGTTGAACTGACATCTCAGCCTCCTGTTTGCAATGCTTAAGTTACTGCTGCTGTTCTGAATTTTTTAAGTGTTTCCACAACATTTTCAGCTTAAACACATCATATTTTCTCTCCTTTATCTATTTTTTAGTTGAATTTCATCTTCTATCAAAAATTTTGTACACTACTTTCCAAAAGTTAAGCATGAGACAGTAAGTTTGACATAACTCAAAAATTTTCACTTCTCTGATTGACTCAAAAATTCTCAGGTATATAGTAAATTTAGTTATCCATTCAAGAGAAATATATATATAAACAAAAGAAAAATAATTATACATGCTTTTATTTTTCAAGCAATTACTTCTCATTTAGAGTATTTACAAATTTTTCTGGTAATCATTACTTAGAATAATAAAAAGCATTTGTAACAATATAAACAAACAGGCAAACTTCAACGTGAATGTAACCTACCAAAACTTGCATATTTGACTGTTTATTAGAAGATATGGAACACACAAATTTTCAATAGTCATGTTGGCATGGAAAACTAGCTCAGCCCATGTTCACATAGCATTGGATATATACATCATTTAGACGTGAAAATTCCTAATTTGTTCCAGTTATATCATCTATCAATCAAAAATAAGAATTATTAACTTCTCATTATCGATTAATCAGGTAAAAAAGAATGTTTTACTTTAAAGATATACTGAAATCAGTTCTGTTTACTTTAATTAAATCATTGATTGAATAAATCTCAAATGAATAAAATATTTTTATATCGTAATATATCACCATATTTATGCTCATATAGGACGAGGTATGATTTTAGAGAACAAAATAAGGAAAAATAGATTTATATATAAATGCAACTCCTTATTATGTTATTCTCAGATAATATCATAAAATCCAGATGATATTTATATTCTCAATAAACACTTGTCTCGAATCCATACTACAACAATAAAACAACACAAAATAAATCATTCTAAAAAAAGGGGGGGGGGAGAGAAAATTTAAAAATATAACCATTTCTGCTATCAACTGAAAAATACATGTGATTTCATGACCATACATGTGTGCCAACTGAATAATTTATTATGTTTGTATTTACATATATATATATATATATATATATATATATATATACAGGGTTCCCAGCAAAATCGGCTCGATCATTTCCCTGACTTTCCCTGATTTTCCCTGACCAGATTCAAAAATTTCCCTGACCAAAAGAGCATACACTGTCACGCACCATGCAGCGGCGTAGCCAGAAATTTCATTCGGGGGGGGGGGGGAACCAAAGTGACAGAACAATATATGATCCCACACACACAATACCAGTTTCCTTAAAAATCTCAGAGATAATTGAATTCAAATCATTGTTTCAACATATAATATAGATGAAAGAACTTCAAGACTAACCAGTAACGAGACGCATGGGGGAAAAAGAATTAAGATGTTAATAACAACCTGAAACAATTACATAAACAAAGGCAGTAGTAATAATGTGACGAAATTAAAATTTGATAAAATTTTCATTCAAACTACATTTATTGTTTACAAAACTTCTTTCGCAAATCATTCAATTCATTTTCAATTGATTCTGCCTCCAACTTAGCCTTTCTCTTAATTTGTCTCTTTTTTTCTTCCAAGTCCTTGATATTTTTTTCTTGTTCCTTTTTAATTTTATTTTTTTCATCTTCTTGCTGCTGTAGCTTTTGCTCATCTTCCATGTCTTGTTTATATCTTCTATGACTACCTCGAACATATGAGAGAAGTTTCTTGTTGATGTCAATGGCACGAATTCCACCCGCTTCTGAAATTGCATCATACACATGTCTTTGATTTATTAGAGTGCTTTCATGTAAATTTTCAATCAACAAAGATTTGTTTATGGAAAAGCCACTTTCAACAGATGCATTGCCATGTGAGAAAATTAAACACATTTTGAAAACCTTCCACAATTCCACAAATTTCTTGTCACAAGCTAAAATATCCGAGAAGAATTTGTCTAAGCCAATTTCATCTGACCCTGCTTTGCAGAAATTTTCAAATTCATCTTTGAAACAAGAATTGGCAGCAGTTGTTAAATCAATGTATTGCACTTTAGATTTCTCGGCAACATTATCACTTATCCGGTTTGAAAAATATAAACTTTGGATCACCACTTCCATCCTTAGCATGCCAATTTTTGGACTGTGTTTGATTATCCATGGATCTAATGCTGATAGACCCCGAACTATAGGATACTTAAGAGGACTCCTGTCCTTCAACTTTCCAACAATAGCGACTAACAGTTTTCTACACTGCAGGCGAAATTCACCTACATCTCTGTCATTAATTTTGGTTTGCGCAAGAAGCTTTCTTGCTGCAAAGCCTATATCAATATTTCTAATAGGTAGCAAATTTTCTACCAGATCCAGATCAATTTCGAGAAGTTGTTTTGCAGAAGCGGCAGCCTCCAACTTATCAGGCTTGATGAATCTTGCAATAAGTTTGCGCATGAGATCCTGAAAAGCTTCAAACAAAAAAGGAGCAAGAGGTTTGGAGCTTTGAAATCTTTTTAGAAATGACTCGCATTCTGAGGCCACAGTCTTAAAAAAACTCATCTTGCACTTAATGAGGGGATCTTTTACTGCAATGCCAACAGAGGTAGCAGGCTTACCTGAGAGAGACTTGTTCTCTATAAACTTCTTCACATTGTCAAAAATATCGACAGCTCTTTCCAAGCATTGCACATTCTCAACCCACCTAGTACTACAAAATTTCAGAGGAAACAATTTACTGCCTGTAATATCAGTGAACTGTGCACGACGAGAAGGAGAATCTTTAAACAAAAAATACATATGCATTAACAAGTTGTTTAAATCCCATCCAGCAGCCTTCAAACCATGATTAAAGGATCCGTGTACTACATGCAACCCACAGGTTCCAAGGTCGAGAAGTTTTCTCTCGTTTGAATTCAAGACATTTTCTTCAAATTCAGCTTTCAATTTCTTATGAAAACAGTGGTTTACATTGGGGCCATCCATGGATACTTGAAGGAGACCTGAAAGAGGTAAGATAGATAACCCTTCCACAAATTTTGTTAATAAGTTTTGCGCAGTAGCTTGACCCAGAAACACGCTATTTAAATAACGGGTTGACACTCGTTGCCGATTGATGTCCCAAAATCTAATCACCAAATCCATTTGACCCTTATGCATTATTTTGTTAAAGGCTTCATCAAAACAAATTACATAATCATCACATAACTTGATGCGATCCATTAGTGTATTAACAAAATATGGCGCTAAACCATATGAAACTAAATAAGCTACTTTTGAGCTCCCAAGGCTAAACTGCTTGGCAATCTGGCTATCAGGAAACATGATGCTGAAAAGTTCACTAATGTTTGAGCATGAATTATAGCACATCCTCTTACTGACAACTTGCATTGCCCAAAGACATTCAGCTTTCAAAGCATTATCTTTTAAGAAATACGAATCCAAATTTGAAGTAGTTGCACTTGGAACTTTACAGTTGTTTTTTCCTTTAAAAATCTCAGCAGTTGAAGGAGTTTGACTACATGGATTTTCCTTGCCAATAAAAATGCTAGAAACAGACATTTGCAGACATTTTGCATTGAGATTCTTCAAGTGGCCTGGTCTTTTACGATGTGATTCCAAAGCTCTTATTCCCATATTACTGAGTGAAAAAGTTTTACTGCAAACAGAACAGTAGCCTTCATGAATGTTGCCATGGACATCACTCAGCCAATTATTGAATTGTGGATACAGATCAGGATCCAGCCACTGCTTGTTAAATTTTGTCTTCTTTGCCATTATACTGAAATGAAAAAAATAAGGATTGATATTATAAATATTGAAATGTGATTTAAAGATGAAAAATTGTATTTAATAATCTTTTAAAGAATGTTCTCCGGAAGGACTACCGTAATAACTTCACCTTAAATACAGTATTATACTTATGAATATCTAAAAAAACATTTATAAAATTCTAACTGTTTAGGAATAGGTTTAAAAAAAGCAATTAATAGAATAAATTTATTACATAAGTAAAAGAAAGCTGGATTTTGATTTTTCTACGAGCGAAAGTATATAACTGTACAAAAAATTTAAATCACACCATCATTCTCAAAGGGCACATAACTGTTTTCAATGGGTACTCTGATTAAAACTATTCACTTGATCATTTTTGTCGCACCACGGTCATTTTCTGCACACGAGGGCTAATTAGACCGGGACCTACAATTTATTGCCGATTCCGAACGGCAGGCTTGTTTTGTATACTCGTCGAGAGGTTGGTGCGCTAACCCCTCGATGGGGGACTCCCTGCGGTAGCAATTTTTTGCTGCGGTCAAGTCGCCGTATTTTTGTTGTACCCCTGTGTCAGGAAAGTTTTCTGACAAGGACGAACCGGGTATCGAACTCGCGACACCTCTAAACATCCTTTGGTACTTTAGGTGAGTATCTTATCGACCGGGCTACATCACCCCCAAAACTATTCACAATATTATGAATAATAAATTCTTGTTTTATAAATTAATATTAATGATGCTTGACTCATGAAAATATTCAACGTTCATGTAGCAACAGTGGGAAACGCCCCTTGGTGATGTAAATCTATGTGGCACATTAAAATTTACATAAATTTTATTCTGCGCCTATACTTTTGTGTGGGATGGGAAACAATTTTTTTAAATCTTTCTTTAAAGTTGGGTTATTATTTCATTAACGGTTAGAAATGAAACAAAATAGAACCTAATCAAAATTAAATAACGTACATCAAATGCCTAAAAGAAATAAAATGTTATTCCAAAAGAATTGTAGATACACAGCCCCCCCCCCCAAAAAAAAATAATGAATCTATACCAGTTTCCCAAACTTTTTGCTCTATCAATCCCTTTTTCAGATAATTTCTTTCTCTCACTGCCTCCTACCAACTAAAGCTGATCATTTTGTCGAACATTTTCTGCACACGAGGACTAATTAGACTGGGACATACATTTTATTGCTGATTCTGAACACAGCCTTTTTCATACTCACCAAGAGCTTGGTGTGCTACCCCCCCCCCCGATGTGTTACTTCCTGCGGTAGCAATCTTTTTTCTGTGGTCACGTCGCTGTTTCCAAGCAAACCCATAGGATCCTATGTTATACCCGTAGCTGCCAAGTCTCCAGAATTTTAGCTTCATCTCTCTAAGGACCTCCTGAAAAGTTCTTAAATCTCCTGAATTTTTACAAAAATTGCAAAAAATCTCCAATTGTCCGTAAAAATTTCTCACCTCATTCAAAAAGGATCCTCGCTTCTGAAAACAGTCCCTAAGGAATTTCTTGTGGGGCAAAAGTTTTTTGCCTGTTTTTTCCCCTTTCCGAAATGACATCACACGTCGTAAATGTGTGGAATAATGGGAAATTCTCCTTTTTTAAGGAAGTTTTACAAACCCTCTGATGGTAACAAGAAAAGTTGTTTGTCTTATAGTGCAGGGAAATAGCTTAGCAGCCGATAGTAATGGATAATAACTGAAGATTATAGTGACGTGCATGTGATCAAAACTTCCTCTTGGGGAATAGGTTGGTGGGTCTCCTCGTGGTGCTCCCTGGATAACGTAAAATCCACCTTGTCTTTGTCCTACCCTAGTCTTTAATTAATTTGTTATTAGCATATGTCTTTGTCCTATTTTATGAATTTATAAGTATTTATTGTAAATTGTTTAATATTAAATGTCAAATATACTAGGGATGGCCTTTTAGTTGCTTTATGCCTACTATAAACTAAAAATGATGAAGAAAACTTCCTCTTTTGTTGAAGCTACATACGTCATAACAAATACTGATAAGCAAAAAAATATTTAATCTATTTTAAAGATGCTAATTTCCTTTCTCCCCCATCAAGCGTTACAGAAAAGGTCTGACTTTTTCTTTTTGTATAAGTTGTGTTACGGACATAAACATCGGTCATGGTGGAAAGACTTCAATCACCATTGAAGCTTTGGCCTCAAATTTCACTTGTGTTTTTCGTAGGAATTTTATTCCCACCAAGGGTTTAACTTCTATGTGTGTAAAATCCTTATTTTATTTAACTTCAATTTTTGAGTAGGGATTTTAATCCCTATGCTTTAACTTTTATGTGTGGAAAATCCCTTTTGTATTTACTAGGGAGTGGTTTTAGTATAAAACACAGGTCCGCAAGAAAATTTTCATTTTCAAAAGTTGGCAGCCATGATTATACCCATAGCCTTCTACCGCCTCTCCTGGATCATTCCATTGTCATCCAGTGGGCGATATTGCCCACTTAGGAAACATTGATCTATATCACACAATTAATCATACAAATAATAACATAAGATCCAATCACAATGTATCTATATTCTCAATAAACTCTAGTCTAGAATTCATATTACAACAATAGGTCATAAAACAACCATTCCTGTAACTCAACTTAAAAATACATGTGTTTATATAAATGTACGAGAATTCTGTGTGTGCCAATATACTTCCTTCCCAGGGCCTCAAGAAGACACGCTACAGTCCTGAATAAGATGAGGACAAACTGTGAAGAGAGCAACAGATGCATATAAAATGTCATACTGGTTTCTGTCATAAATCTTTGAGAAAATTTTTTGAATTTTTGGAAAAAAACTGTCATAGTTTTTGTAAAATGTTAAATTTTTGGAACACTGACACTTGGGGAGGAGAGCTTTTTCAAAACATACAGATGTCAAAATCGTTATATTTGGAAGAGTAAGTAAACTTTACGTAATAATACTCAGAAAAATCACCAACCAAAAGGCAAATACACATACAAAACTTCTCACAAAACTAGAAGTTTTGTATTTTCCTTTTTTATTGGTGATTTTTCGGAGTGCTGTTATATCTGTCCATGGTCAATTTATTTAGAAAAAAAACACTGAATAAAACAGACCTCACACTAGTGAATAAGAATATATAATGGAGTATTTGAGCATTCAATTAGTAGATATAACCTGATATAATTGTTAAAAACAACGTTTTAAACTCAGTTTTAATTTCACTTCATAAACTCAATTTTAAAATTTGAAATAAAGAACAATTTTGCTTATTGATTTATAACAGAAAGCAATGATATAGAAACACACAAAAAATTATAAAAAAGAATGCAAAATCACATATTAAAGCTACATATCAAAAAACATATATTAAGGGAAGTATGATACTGTGTTTAAAGTAGAGATGTGAGGTTATCTGGATTTGCATCTCCTGGATGTAAAAATTTGGGAATATAGAATATTCATTTTTCTATAATTAAAAATTTTTTTACTATTATGAAATATAATTCAGTTTTCATTGCCAAAAACATGAAACAAAACAATTTTTTGGAATATTCACCTTATAATGGCAACTTTTAGTTTGAGAATATAGAATATTCTCAGTCATAGTGAGAGGTTTCAAGTTTTTTATTAAGATTTTGAAAACCTTTAAAGATTACAATATTTCTTTTTAAAATCACATAAATTTTCATAAATAAGTTCAAAGCAAAAAATTAAACCAAAGTTGATTGACAAAGGAAGTCATTCTTATAATCCCCTTACTTAAATCTTAAATTCTTATCATCCTTAATACTTTCATTCTAAGAAGACACAGACTGTTATTTTCATAAATGTTCATAGACTTGAATTTTTTATCATTCATATTTCTTTGCAAGTTGTTCAATTCAGCCATGCTGGTTTCATTTTCTTGCTTTTAAAGTTTAATACTCTGGGCTACAATCTAGGAGGACTGTTATTATAAACTACTGGAGTAAATTTTCATCACAAATAATAAGTATTACTCTTAAATTATTTATAATAGTAGTCCTTCCAGAGAATATTCTCCTAAATATTACTCACAAGAATTTTACATCTCTACTTTGAAGCAAACACTCAATTAAAAAGAAAAAAAAAAGCACAACTGAAGAATAAAATTGACTTACTTAAATAAATTGCAGATTGTTTAGCTACCAGCTTGAAGTCACTTGTATACCCATCAACTCAACTTTTTGAAAATCCAGGATACTTTTTGAATGAAAAATGCATGTATACTCTGCAAGGTTCTCTACTCACAGGAAAGGAAAAAAAGCAAGAGGATTAAATGTTTTTTCAGAACAGAGAGAAAAGAAGTTAGAGCTGGTATTGGCTTTGTTTTCAACAATGGAAGGGAGGGTTTCTCCCAAAGCTGCATTAAGAGTTACAAGGGGCTTTGGTTTCTCCTCTACATCTCTTCATCTATTTACTTGGAGGGCAGATTCAGTGACCTTGGCCAATATTATTCTCCAGTACATAAAATCCCACCCTTCAACTGATAAGACATCTCTCAGTTGGGGATCTGGAGGAGAATGCTGATAAGGAATTTTTTTTCTCCCCTAGGGTATCTGAAAAATAATTTTCTATGGAAAAAGGTGAAGATAAACTACTTGAATGTAGATATATCCTCTTCGATTTTTTCCCCTTCAGATTTTCCCTGACTTTTCCCAAGAATTCAAAATTTTCCCTGACTTTTGACAAATATTTAATATTTTCCCTGACTTTCCCTGACTGTTTTCTGATTCCCTGACTTTCCCTGATTCTCCCTGACTTTCCAGGTTGCTGGGAACCCTGATATATATATATATATATATGCATGGCCCCCACATCCTGGAGCAGGGCCCCTAGGATGGGACTTTTGATGGGCCCCCAGACCAGACTTTTCATGGGGCCCCTTTATAGTGAATTTATGGCATAAAAAAACAAAAAAATGATTAAAATCGTACCGGGCCCCAGGGCTGCAGCCCTGTCAGCCTCCCCCTTGTGGGGGCCATGCATATATGTGTATGTTTTTCTTTGTTTAGCTAAAAAAAGGGGGAAAAAACTAAAAATATAAATAAGACTTTATAAACTATTTAACCGAGTAATACATTAACAAGGCGGTTGCATAATTCAATTAACTCTTGAATGTAATTTATATTGAACCACTGGAAGGACTTGTAGTCCCTTTGGGTCACAGAGTGTCTGTCATTGTAATGTCTTTTTTTTTTCTTTTGCAGTTGTTTTGATTGTATGTTTTCTGTGTAGTGTTCAGTCCAATAAAAAAAAAATCCACATATTAAGCCAAACAACTACATTTTCTTAACGCTATCATCGTTCGTTTACTCTGACTCTCCCTCCGAAACTTTGGTACAAAACTCTCTTTTTCACTCTCTCTCTAAGAAGCATTATCCTCAGATCCGTCGAGTGCATTTGGAATGTAGTATTTCCTGAATGACTTTGGTATCTGCTCTAGAAGTATACTCTTTCACGCAACTGGGGATCAGTTGGTTAATGTTATCAGAAACCCAGAGTCCCTATTTGATCACATTAAGCAGTGTGCACTGTACTAAAAAACTGCAACAAATCCTTCTGTTGTGCGCATCAGACAACCTAAGGTTTTGAAGCAGGGAATATCGAATAAAAATCTTGCACCCTATATGCTATTAAATATGATAATTGCAGTATTAGAAGAGTGTATTTAACCCTTATCACATTACGAAAAAATAAAATACAAACATGAAGGCCACAAGGTAAATTGCTCAGCGCAGAGAGGTTTCTAAAAAAAGATGCCCATAAAAAATAAGGATGTAAAATATGACCAAAATATATAGCAACCCAATATAAAAGCATGTACCACAAAAGAAAAAACTAATAATTAACACTATATAATACACTGCCTATAAAAAAGATTATGGTTGTCTTATCTAAGTGTGGATAGCTTCTCAATTTACCAGAATATGTTTATCATACTTCTTTTTAAACATGTCAATTGTGTTAGAATTCAGGACCCCTGAGAAGTTAAGCTATTCTATTTATTAACAACCCTATTAGAGAATATCTCTGGAACTGTCCCTTACTAAGCAATACTACTTTACCAAACACCAACTCTGGCTATATCGCTATATTGCAATTTACTGCCACCATTAGTGAGAGGGGTTGGAAATGATGATGCTATCTATTGGTGGTTGCATTAAGTTCGTTAGGGAAAATATCTTATTCATATCCTCTCTTGGGTTTAAACCTGGGACCGTGATGGCAACTTTCATGGTGGTAGACGAGCATTTTACCACTGCACCACTTGAGCACTACTAAACAATACTGGTATCCCCATGTCTAAGCAATTGATTGGAGTGTATTAATAACTCATGGTCAATTCTGTCCATCCAGTTGGAAATTTTAAACACTTTAATTGTATCTCCCAGACACCTGCATTTCTCCAATGTAAAAATATTCAAAAAATAAAGTCTTTCTTCATACCTTAAGCCCTGTGCGCCAACAATAGCACGTGTAGCTCTTCTCTGCACCCCTCAACCATGTCTATGTCGTTTCTGTGAGCATGGTCTCCAAAACCTTATAGCATATTCCAGTCCAGGACGGACAAAGCCTCGAGAAAGCAGAAGAATTGCTTTAGGAGAATGCGAAGAAATATTTTTTGAAAATAAAATTGAGCGTCTTTTTGTTTTTTTGACTAACACCCCTGAATAATTCTCAGAAAAACCTAAGCAGCTCATCGATGAGAATTCCTACATCGGTGACCCTAGTTGCATCTGTGATAGTAATGTTTACATTGGATGAACGCAGGTGTCGAGGAGATATGATCGAAGTGTTCAAAATTTTCAATGGGATGGATCGGATGGACCATGAACTTTTACTACACTGCCAATTGACTGCTTTTACAAGGGGACACCAGTATCGATTGGTGAGGGACAATGCAAGGCTATGGTGTCGCAGGGAATTTTTCTCTGATAGGGTTGTTAATAAATGGAATAGCTTACCCCCGGAGGTAGTAAATTGTAACACAATTGACACGTTTAAAAAGAAATACGATAAACATGTTGGGGTAAATTGAGAAGCTATCCATTCTTAGAATAAGACAACCATAAGTATTCTTTATGGGCGTTGTATAATATTTTATCATGTGTATATATTGTTTATAATTTGTGTTAATTGCATTTTTAATTGGGTTGCTGTATTTTTGAAATATATGACAACCATATTTTTATGGGCATCTTTTTATCAGCCACCTCGTTGGGCATTTTGTCTGTTGTGGCGTTGTATTTATATTTATAATACAGTTAGAAACCTTGTTACAACAATATTTTCTTGTCTTGTTTTGAAATGTTTATACTCTAACTGCTGCCTCTCATGCATAGCAATAATTCCTCTACAACAGTAATTTTTCTTGGTCCGCAGAGTATCGTTATGTCAAGGTTTCACTATACTATTCTACTTGTAAGTAAAACATGAACTGTTTGGACCAAAATGAGTGACCATGTACTTGTCAATGCTAAGTCATGCTCCATTCATTAGCCCATGCTGCAATCATATTGAAGTTTGTCTGGAGCATATCCCTATTGCTTGGATTCTTGACTACCTCCCATTAACTTCACTTCTGCAAATTTACTACCAATGCCCTGATCGAGTTGATCAATTAAAAAGTGAAAAGTATGGGGCCCAATGTCACTTCCTTGAAAGACTCCACTCTTCACATCTGTCTAATTGAAAAATTTCCTGTTCACCATAACCGTTGTGACCTATCTCTCAACCATGATTCTATCCAATTCAACAAGCTGTCCCCAATTGCAATCTCATGTAAGTGCTTCAAGAGTTTTTACCATGTTTGACCCAATTGAATGTCTACTGGAAATCAAGATAAACGACATCTTTTTTCCTTTTCACAAAGCCTTAGTTACGTGATCATAGAAGCAAAAGAGGTTGGTTACACATGACTTCCCCTTCATGAACCTATGCTGGTTTTCCAACAGTATATTATCTTCATCTATCCACTTCACCAGCATGAACTTAGATATGGGGGTGCAAGGTGATGATGTCAATTCATATGAATGCATATACATTAGACCAGTGCTAGTCAAACACCCTGGACAATAATTCAACACGGTTTCTCTATTACCCTTTTTAAATGTCAGAAACACATTACCGAGATCGAATCACCTGGAATGATACCCTCAGCAACACTACTCCCGTAAATCTGTGCGACTGGCCCTAACAATTCATTAGCACATTCCTTGAGGACCCTAGGATAGATATCATCTGGTCCTGGTGCTTTGCTTGCACATTTATTTATTTATACAATATTTTTGGCCCTTGGGCCTATACAAAAGGATGCAATTGAGAATGACAAAGATATTGTTTGATATTGGATAAAAAACTAGTGATAGTGGGAGATTCAACAATAGAGCTTGGAAGTTTGTTCCATTCACCAATGGTATGAGGAAAGAAGCTGTATTTAAAGCAGTCAGTGGAAGCAAAAATAGGTTTTAATTTAAAGGAATGGTAGAGTCTTCTAGAGATATAGGATGGTTTGGCTAAGATACCAGAAGCATCTATGTTGAACTGACCATGGAAAATTTTATAAAACAATGTTAAACGAGAAATGAGACAAAGAGTAGAGGGAGGGAGGAGATGAAGTTCATTTTTAAGTTCGGACACAGAAATGAAAGATGACCAGCAGTCGTGAACAAATCGGGCGGATTTATTTTGGATTGATTAATCGAGTTTGTCTGTATTACTGGAGGTGTAGGGGTCCCAAATTTCAGCGGCATAGGAAAGGACGGGGAAGATATAAGTTTGGTAACAGAGAAGTCTGATATCCCGAGTAGAGTATTTAAGATTGCGGCGAAGGAAGAAAAGTTTGTTAAGACACTTCTGGTAAATGTAGCCGACGTGTTTGTTCCAACGTAGGTCGGCTGAAATTATGACACTGAGGTATTTGATATGAGAAAATTGGGATAACGTTAAATGATTGATGGAGTAGGAGTATTCAAGAGGAAGTAGTTTATGGGTAACTTTCATGTGAACCGTTTTTGAGATATTTATTGGAATTTGCCATAGGGAACACCAGTCAGCGATGGAAGCTAGGTTATGTTGGAGAAGTTCTTGATCAGATTGATGGTGAATGATACGGTAAATTACACAGTCATCAGCAAATAGTCTAGTGGTGCAGTTGAGGGATTGTGGAAGGTCATTGATATAAATTAGGAAAAGTAACGGGGAGAGGACCGATCCTTGAGGGGTCCCAGACTTTACGGGGTGGATGGTGAGTTATGATCATTAAGATGGACAAACTGTTTACGGTGTTTTAGGAAAGCCTCCACCCAATTAAGTAATTGTACATTAAGGCCAAGGCATGAGAGTTTGAGGAGAAGTTTATCGTGGGTAACTTTATCAAAGGCTTTAGAGAAATCTAGGAAAACGATATCAGTTTGTAGGTTTTTATCAATGGCTTCAGAGAGGTTGTAGATGAAGAGGGCCAGTTGGGAGGTAGTAAAGAGAGATTGCCTAAAGCCGTGTTGGTTGGAGAAAAAAAAGCTGATGGAGTCCAAGTGGATACAGATTTTTTTTTGCTACAATATGTTC